>NW_025402693.1:0-2053 GCF_020080835.1 Cotesia glomerata
GTTCGTCAGATCAACCGTTTCAAAGATATTTTGCAATCAAAAATAACACCAGTCAAAAATTTCAAATACACTTCTCACAAAAGTTAGGGAGCAGAAAAAAATCCAAATTTTTGGGGATTTTCAACAGGCTGTAACTTATACAAAAATGGTCGTACAGCAAAAAAAAAAAGCAAATTGTAGCTCTAAGTGTTTAGTTTTCGGATCTGAGTTTGAAAATTTTTTTTTGAAAATATTTTTCGAGTAATCATAAGAAAACCACCGAAAAAAAAATTTTCGAAATTTTTTTGGTTTTTTTTTTTAATCTACGGACGTGGAAAAAATTTTTTCGACTCAACCTCCATATGGACCGGATAGCTTGTTTATTCAGCTTTAATTTCGTTTTTTTAAAATCTCGATACGAGCATTTCTCGCTGAGATATCGATGTTTGAATGGAAAAAGATCATTTTGTCTTTGATTACCAATATCTCAGCAACCAATGATTGCACAGAAATTTTGAGGTTGGTTTTAAAAACTTCGGTAAATTCTCTACGAGGATTGGCAAGTGAATTTTGAAAAAAATTTTTTCAATCGTACATGAATTTGAAAAAGCATCCAAAAAGGGCTTTTGTCGTTTTTGGAAAATCAAGCGCCCAATCATAAATATTGCGGAAGCAACTAACGTTAAGTGTGCCTTTTACTGTTCAATATACCCACAAAACCCCTACAAAGTTTCAATTCAATCCAGCCAACCGTTAATTTTTCCACCCCACTTGATTTGAATTTTTGAAAAAATTAAAGGAGCTTAAATTTCGCTCAGAAAATGTCATAATTTTTATCAAAAATGAAAAAAATTTTTTTTCATTTTCTCTCAATTCTGTATTAGTGACTTGAAAAATTTAAGGAAAAAAAAAAAAAAAATCGAAAATTTTTGAGAAAAAAAAAATAAAAATTTTTTAATTTTTTTCAATTGGCTAAAACTTCAAAAATTAAAAAAATTACCGCCGGCATTATGCGTTACCCAAAGCGTACCACGTGGAGGTTGCACGGCGGATTTACGCTTTGTGATTGCGCACGTGTATGTGTGTGTGGTTTTATCAGAGATTGAGACCCTGTGGTTCGTCACTTCCACAGTAATTTGTGACCTCCAAACTCACTCTTGAAGATATGTGTGTGTGTGTGTGTGTGTGTGTGTGTGTGTGTGTGTGTGTGTGTGTGACAGTGTGTGTGTGTGTGTGTGTGTGTGTGTGTGTGTGTGTGTGTGTGTGTGTGTGTGTGTGTGTGTGTGTGTGTGTGTGTGCTAAAACCGCGTATTGCCACCTCTGCTCCTGATAACAGCCCACAATCTTTCAGGCATATTCTAAGCCACAGTTTCAGATATTTGACTGCGGAATCCGTCGCCAAGTTTCGATTAGCGCCCGCTCTAATGCTGCTAACGTTCGTAAATTGGGATAATTCTGGCGCAATCGGCTTTCAGGTTATCCCAGACGTGCTCGATAGGGTTAAGATCGGGGCTTACCGCTGGATGCCTTAACAACGTTATGTGTCGTGTCTTTGGAAAAACCGACGGGTGACGTTTGCTGTGTGAGGCCGGGCATTGTCTTGCATAAAAATAAAACCTCTAGTTTGCTGCCGTAGAGGCAAGACAACAGGTCGTAAGATCTGATTAATGTAACGCGTAGCGTTTAGATTTTCGTGGACGATTACCAAAGGAGTTTCCAATTTCCTATAAGACCTCTTTCTGGGATATTGCGTGAAAAAGCCATTCCAAAGTAATTAAAATTCAAAAATAAAATAAAAGTTTTCTCGTGTTATTTAAATAGAAAAATTACAAATGAATTAGAGGCAAACCTTAATATTAATATTAAGGGCTCTTAATAGAGCGCCAAAATTTTTGTTTTAAATGTACTTTCAACTTTCAACACCATTAAAAAAAAATTTTTTTTTTTAAACACCCTAATATATATATATATATATATATATATATAGTAGTATGTATATATATATATATATAGGAGACTTTCTATAGATATAGATAGTCGCTCATCACGATATCTCCTGGAACTATAAGACCTA
>NW_025402694.1:0-2053 GCF_020080835.1 Cotesia glomerata
ATAACTGCCTCGATTTGAAAATTTTCAATTTTCTTAGCGGGAAGTTAAAAAATCTAGAAACGGTTGACCCTGAGAACATCCTTAGAACTTCCTGCTATGTACAAGTTAGAAACACTCGAGAAATTATCTATTCCGAAGTTTTGTCGATTTGGCATGGAACGACTCCTATATTTAAATGAGTGAATAAGATGTAAATTTGAAACGAGTACGTTGGTTTGTGCTTAATTTTAAGGTCCTGATACTTTACCTATAACTTTTAAGCTTTGGCAGAACGTTTAACTCTCAATCCCATACGATTTAAAATCGTGGCTGAACTATTTCAGCTTTATTAGCAAATATTAGTTTGATTGTATCAAAAAATAATGAGTTCAAAAAATTAATTTAATCTATTATACCTACCCCTCGCAGACTTGACCTCACCGTAGAAATACCGTGAAACACTGTAGACTTACCATAAATTCCACTGTAGATACACCGTGTATTTGTTCTATTTCTACCCGATGAATCCATAGTAGTTCCATCGTAGTTCAACTGTGTTTTCACAATGTTTCTGACATGCTTCCACAGTAGATTAATGGTAATTCTAATGTGTTTGCCATTCTGATTACTTATGTGATAGTTAGATAAGCTAGATAAGCTAGATTTCTCGATTATCGACAAATTTAGGGGAGGGAAAGAAAGATAAACAAAAAGGAATGGGGACCTACTATAAACTCTCATTAGAAGGTCCTTTACAATTCTTTCACAATCCCTTCCTCCCCAGATTATCCTGTTACGTGAATGTGGAACGCTTCACGTAATAATTACCGTAACTTCTATTCTTTCCCGCTTCACAGCATTATTTAATTTCAACTTTAAGAATGGGGTATCATTTTCGGTATCTGAAAAATATGTACTTTGGGCTCAGACGTCGAGTCGAAACCGGATCGTGCTGGCTTTGCGCCAGGAGCTCTACCAGTTAAGCTATCCGAAACATTGTCCATAACTACTTTTTCAGTCAGATAATAAGATTTTTCCCCTGCCAAGAAAATCGAAGATTTTCGAAAATCGGGAATTTATTGTTTTCACCCTGTTTTTAAAATCAAGGTTTCAACAGATCTCTCGACGTGTTTTGAAGCCCTAAGAAGACATTCTGACCATTTTTACGATGATGTCCGTACGTCCATGTATGTAAAAGTGTGTGTGTGTGTGTGTGTTGTGTGTGTGTAAACCTCTTATAACTTCTGAATGGCTTCTGACCGATTTGATCGCAGTTGATGTCATTTCGAAAGGTCTTCGCCAAACTTAAATTTCCCAAAGTTGGAACCGATTGGGATCAGTAGAGATTTCGAGAAATTGTAAAAGAAGTGAAGAAAAAGTTGTTTATTTTTCATTTTTTAAATGGCCCCGAATTGGCTGAACGGATCGACCTCAAAACTAGCCAGCTCTTAACCTTTAAAAACCCGCATCGATCGTCAAATTAAAAGCGTCAAAATCAAATGATGCGTTCGTGAGATATCGTTCTCGAAAAAATCGAAAAAGTGTTTTTTGAAATAACTCCGAAATTTTTCATCAGATCAATTTTTTTGTTCAGAACTACTTATAGAGCTCAAAAACTACATCGATTGCTGCCATTGCATGCAAACTCAGTTAATTCATTCGAAAGTTATAAAATTTTAAAATAAAAAATCGTGTTTTATCGAATCCTTGATAAGATTTTTGAGTTCGAAGCGGCTCAAAAGCATAGAAAAGCTATCTTTTTGTGGAAGCTTGAGAGCTAAAAAATAACATTATAAACTGTATTTTTGAGCTCGGAAGAGCTCAAAAAGTCATAAGTGCAATTTTAAGCGCCTAGGTATGGAATTAGCGGAAGTTGCCGCGGATGGCCTTCAAGGTCAAATCGTTTTTCTAATTTTTAACTTCCGCTAAGAAAATCGAAGATTTTCAAAAATCGGGAAGCTATTGTTTTTCACCCTGTTTTGCAAAAATCGAGTTTTCATCGTATCTCGACGTTTGATGGTTACAGGAAGCTTCCCTGACTATCCCCACAAGGTTGTCTCTATGCCGGTATGTC
>NW_025402695.1:0-2052 GCF_020080835.1 Cotesia glomerata
ACAATAATTAAATGTACTGGTAAAAATTGGGTAGAAGCTCAAGCACAAATGTCGGAACAACTTAATAAAATAAGGAAATGGATGTGCAATAACTATCTAACTTTTGAATATAGAGAAAACTAATTACATAACTTTCGGCTCATACAAAGACAGCATTCGGAATAATTTTGTATCAAAGATTTATGATAAGGTTAATAATCGGTCTGACACTTGTAAATATCTGGGTTTAGACACTGATAGTCATATGAGATGGGATAAGTATGTCAAAAGAACTTCTGAGAAAAGACCGAATATTTCATGTTTATTTTCTACAAAAGCTAAAGAATGTTATGATTAAAAACGCTTAAAAATGATTTACTATACTTTATTTGAAAATGACCTTAACATGTGGCAGTATTGTAATGGGGGGAGGTAGTTATAAAAATGTAGCGAAAGTGCTAATGAATACTCAAAATAAAGTAATCCGATTTTTACATGATAAAGATGATAAAACTCCGATAATGGGAGTTAAAAATAAGTTTATTGCAGAGTCTCTATGTTATCATTATTCTTACTGTAAAGAAAAATATAATGATTATAAGGGTAAAACTAGAGCTAAATCACTTACAATTACCAAAGATTAATAAAAAATATTTCATATAAAATTCTAAATATATAGCAATTAAGTATTTTAATAAACTACCTCAGACTTTCAAGTCGTTAAATATAAAAAAATAAGCTTAATAAAAAAAGTATTTCAGTGGATAGCATCAATTGATATCTAATTTCATGATTACATCTTTGTTATCATAATATGCTCTCTTTTTTTTCTTTTTCATTTTAAAAATGATACTTTATATATTAATATTAAGTCTTTTTATTGATAAGTTTAGTTTTCTCCAGATCTATGTACAGGTGTTTTTTTTATAACACCTCTATAGGTCCATATTTTGTATGTATATGTGTAATACTAATTTTTGTATCCTGGTAATAATAAATAAATAAATAAATAAATAAAAATTTGTAAATAATAAACAAAGACGATCATTTGGCCATATTTGAAGTACAAAATATAAATAAAATGACGAAATAGCACGATACCAAATGGGTAGATACATTAGCAGCAACGAAGCTATTTGGCATATTCTCAGCTTTCCCATACACGAAAGAGATCCTTCTGTCCAGCATCTAGCAATACATCTTGAAAACGGTCAACGTGTATACTTCACTGAAGAAGATCTTCTCCAAAGAGCGTTCGAGGCCCCAAAAACGACACTAACTGAATTTTTTACATTGTGTCAAAGATTTGATATTTTTGGCCGATTCGCAAAGACATTGCTATATGGTGATGTTCCGCGTTATTTCACATGGAACAAATCCAGTAAAAAATGGGAACCACGAAAACAAGGAAAACGACATCCTTCCATTCCAGGCATATTCAAAGCTAAGACATTGGGGCGACTTTACACAGTACATCCAAAGCAACGTGAGTGCTTCTATTTACGTTTGTTATTGGTGAATGTGCCTGGACCAACGTCTTTTGAATTTCTGCGAACAGTTAATGGTCGAGTATTCAATACATACCAAGATGCATGTCGTGAACTGCAATTGCTAGAAGACGATAACCATTGGGACTTAGCGCTTGCTGATGCTGCGTTGACATCAATGCCCAATAACATTCGTCAGCTGTTTGCAATTATTTTGACGACGTGTTATCCATCGCAAGCACAAACTTTGTGGGAAAAATATAAAAATTGCATGACAGAAGACATATTGCACCGAATTAGACAAACAGATCAATGCCAAAACATAGATTATACGCCAGAGATGTATAATGAAGCATTGGTGTTGATCGAGGATTTATGTGTTCTAATTTCAAATTTACCACTTAATCATTATGGTATGCCATCACCTAATCGCCCAGCTACTGACTTAGTCAATACCGATTTACAACGAGAACAACAATATGACCATGGAAATTTAGCCACGATTATCACGAACAGTGAGCCATTACTAACAGCAGAACAAAAAATTATTTATGATCGGATTATGCTGGCTGTTGCTGCTGAACAA
>NW_025402696.1:0-2051 GCF_020080835.1 Cotesia glomerata
GTTACCCGCCGCATTCGCGTGGCGTACAACCTGCGTATATTCGCATATCGTAGTATTCCTGAGATCATAGGTATGCAAAGCCTGCATAAACGAATAATATATTGGTACATGATCATCTATTAGGCTTTTACCCTATATAAAAATTTTTTAATTTTTATATTTAATGCCTTCTTATTATCCTTTAGGAATTGAATTTTATAATTTTTAATTAACGCCCACGCAAGGATTTGTGAGGGTGGCATTTCATAAAATTCATTCTTTACAGCTCAAAACTCCAAAAATCAATCTGGCCAAGTTTCAATCCTTTAGCTGCTATAGATTAAAAGGTACAATTTCTTCTAATATTACGCCCACGCACCATGTGGGGTAGAATTTAATGAAATTTATTCTTAACAGCTCAAAACGCCAAAAAGCATTCTGGCCATGTTTCAAAGTATTAATAGCTATAGATTGAAATTTACGAATTTTTCTTAATTTGACGCTCACGCACGGGCACGCCAGGGGGTGGGAATGTCACAGAATTCGTTTTAAAAAATTTCTAAATCGTAATTTGGAAACATTCTGACCAAGTTTTGAACTATTAAAGCCATAATTGAAAAATTTATCAGAACTTTTTCGCAACCCCTCTTGTGGGTGGAATTGTCGAAACTCTTAGCTGACCTCTACTTAGCAAAGGAATATTCCTGCCAAATTTCAAGTCTCTAGGTCTTATAGTTCCAGAGATATCGTGATGAGTGACTATCTATATCTATAGAAAGTCTCCTATATATATATGAGATTCTCACACCTATATATTGACTCATCACGATTTTACGCCCTGGAAACCATAATGCGTAGCGACTTGAAATTTGGTAGGAATATTCCTTTCGCCGAGTAGAGGTCAGCCAAGAACGGATTTTACGAAATTCCACCCACAAGGGGGTTGTGGGGTGTTAACAATAGAAAATTTCCATTTTTGGAAGCTCCTATCGACTTCAAGTTTGGTAGGAATCTCCTATATGTGATGTAGAAATGATCTAAGAGCGGATTTTACGACAATCTACTCCCAATATGGATTGCGAGCGTGGACGTTAACAATGAAAATTGAAAATTTCCGACTTCTAGCTCCTACAGACTCCTAATTTTGTATGAATTTTGTGTAAGTGATGTAAAAATAATTTATGAACGAATTTTACGATATCCCACTCCACAGAGGAATGTGGGGGTGGGTCTTAACAATGAAAATTTTAAATTTTTTAGCTGTAGCTCCTAAAGGCTCAAAATTTGATAAGTATCTGCTATATGCGAGGTAGAAATGATCTAAGAGTGGATTTTATGAGTAAATCTACTCCCAACATGGATTGCGGGGTGGACGATAACAATGAAAATTAAAAATTTTCGACTTTTAGTCTCCTATAGACCTCTAACTTCGTATGAATTTTGTGTAAGTGATGTAAAAATAATTTATGAACGAATTTTACGATATCCCACTCCACAGAGGAGTGTGTATGGGTCTTAACAATGAAAATTTTAAATTTCCGAGCTGTAGCTTCTATAGGTTCCAAATTTGGTAAGAATCTGTTCTATGGGATGGGGTACGATTCAAGAGCGGATTTAATGACAAGCCTTCAATATGGATGGTGGAGTATGTTAACTATGAAAATTTTAAATTTCCGAGCTACAGCTCCGACAGACTCATAATTTTGTATGAATTTCCTGTAAGGCATGTAAAAATAATTTATGAACGAATTTTATATATCCCTGGCCACAGGGGTGTGCGGGGGTGGGTTTTAACTATTAAAATTTTTAATTTTCGAGCTGTAGCCCCTATAAGTCTGAAATTTGAAAAGAATCTGCTATATGCGATGTAAACTGAAACTAAGGGAACGACCCAAAGTCGAAGAAAGTATTTAATAGCGTTATAGATTGAAATATAGATTAACCATCAAGTTGAAATACCAAAATAAAAATAATAAATTATAAAATTAGTGTAAGAAAAGTAGATTTAAGCGAAAGATGTATCAGAGTTTGTTAGACAAGCTGTACATCTGGTGCCAATAAATCTATATATA
>NW_025402697.1:0-10804 GCF_020080835.1 Cotesia glomerata
TTTGACTGTTAAAATAAATAATTATTGAAAATTCACGTGAAGTTTTCTAAGCACGGATGGCCCGGAATAATAATTAAAAACAAAAGAATTCATAGGTTCAGGTTAATTGACAAATAGAAACAAAAAGTGATTGAAAATTTACGAAGAAATCTTTTTTACAAATGACCTAGCAGTAATATAAAAAATGGGTAGGGATAATATATACCTGGCTTAGATATTTATAAAAAGTTGGGATAAGACTCGACTTTCCTTAGCCCCTTTTGCCATATTTTAAATAATTATTTTCATTTCAAATAACATAAGATCAGCTTAAACAATATTATAATTTTCAATAAAAATGATGATTAATGATAATTATTTAAATTTCACGTAAAAAATTCCATACACGGATGGCCCGGAATAATTATCAAGAACTTAAAAACTGATAGTTATAGGTTACTTATTGAATATAAATGAAGGGTCATTGATCATTTAAAAAGAAAAACTTTTTCATAAACGACCTTGTAGTAATATGAAATGGTAGGGATGATAAATACCTGGCTCAGATATTTATAAGATATTGCAATAAATAACACAGAGTGAGTTCACACACAAGACTTCAATAAGATTTGAATATTGTAATTAATTCATAAAGCTTAATTGGCATGGATAGTCCTAATGGTTTTTATTCTAAATTCAAATTTATTGATAGCCAGTCAAACATCTAAAAAACGCCAAAAGAGTATTACAAAATTAACAAATAATATTTTAAAAAATATATCCACTAAGATAGACCAGTATTATTTTTACAATAAGCAATATTATGGGTTCTCTATCAATTATTGAATAAAAAGTCTTAGTTGATTAATACTTATAATTTTATTTTTTGGGTTTTGATGACGAACAAAGCACAGGAGTGCTATTTAAAAGCATTCAGGTATTTTGCTCGTAAATTTCCCAATTTCCAACCACGGGAAAGTTTAACGGACCATGAGATTGCCATGAGGAATGCGTTGAAAATTGTTTACCCTGCAATAACTACTAGAACTTGTTTTTTTCATTATAGCCAAGTAAGTATAAGATTATTTGGAACATATACAATAACAAAGTGAGATAAAACCGAATGAAATTGTTGGAAAAAATATAAAAAATTATCTAACTTTACCGAAAAATGGTAAGGCCGTGCCATCCGTGCCACGAATACCGTACACAATGGTCAATTTGGTCTATAAAACTTAAGCTTCATTAAAGTTTCTAACAATTTGATGAAAATTAATAGTCATAGACAACTTAAGAAGCTACTGTGCTGGCTTTTCTTAAAAAAAAAAATAGAAAAACGGTTGACCCTGAAGGCCATCCCTGCAACTTCCCGCTACTTCCATACTTAGGCGCATAAAATTGCACTTATGATGTTTTTGAGCTCTTCGAGTTCGAAAATGTAATGTATGTGTTATTTTGAGCTCTTCGAGCTCAAATAAATAGCTTTTCCATGCTTTTGAGCTCTTCGGGCTCATACAGACATAGTGACAACCTCGCGGGGATAGTCAGGGAAGCTTCTTGTGGTCTTCAAACGTCGAGATTTGATGAAAACTCGATTTTTGCAAAACGGGGTAAAACCAATAACTTCTCGATTTTCTTAGCGGGAAGTAAAAAAAATATTTTTAACGGCAGTATTCCAATTTCTGTGATATATTTACAAATGTAGAAAAGACAAGCTTATACTTGCATCTTTTGGAACAACACGTTTAACCCCTTCAACTTTTGTTCTACATTAACTACACGAAAACTCAAAGTTTCAGCTTCAAAAAATCTATTTTCACTTAGAATGCCGTATGGCCTTTTTAAATCCTCATTTTACATCGTCTTGAAGTGATTTCGTTTAACAATACATTAATCATGCACAACCACTCATTCTTGAGTTCATACAGTTACCTACATAAATAATATCTGTTATAGGCGCTAGTCAAAAATGCACGGGACAAAAAACTAATTAGTACATCTTCGAGTACGTGGTCAAATCCTGAAACTTTCTATGTAATAAATTTATTAAAATATTTAGCTTTGCTTCCTGCAAACTGCATTAGCAAAACGTATGAAGCTATTAAAAAAGAAACGACAGAAAGTTTTGGTGATTTTTTTGACGACTACTTCGAGTACTATGATGATCAATGGTTACGCAAAGAAGGACCTGTGCAAATCTGTAATTTCGATAGGGGGGAGGATCGTACAACTAATGTTATAGAGTCTTACCACAGTCAGCTTAATAGATTAGTAGACAAACATCTACACTGCAACAAATTTCTTGGTAAAATTGTAAAACTTTTCATTTATTTTCATTTTCACTGGACAGTATAAAATTTTTCGTCAAATTTAACTCAAAAACGTATGTTAATGCCTTTTTTTATCCAAACTTAGTATTAATTCAACAGTATCTGTGTGTAACACTGTTTTGTGTGAAAATAACACAAATCTGTGTTAAAACGTAGTTCCCTAATTCATTTAAATCATTTCAAATTAGATTTCTTAATCATCAGGGTTGTCGTGGTACAATATTGTCAGATAATTAGAGATTATATGCGCCGCAAAAGTAAAATGAACTTGTAAGCTAAGTAATCTATAATTTTTACGCAAGACTGTACCCGTGTAGAAGTAAACTATATAGTATTCATATATATAGATATTATACTCTCTATATATAGATAATACACTCTGTATATAATTTTTCATAAATTTTTGAACTTTAATACGTTGTATATAAATAATTAAACGGTCAAAAATTTAAAAATATTTTTCAACTCAAAACAAATACATTAAAAGACTGTCAGTTTTTGAAAGTTTCTGACATTTTTTTTTAAAACTAAGAAACTGGTACATAACTGTAAAGAGCATATGCAATCAATATTAAATATCCAACTATTAATTGAAATCATCTCGGATTATAGGTGACTACTCGACAAAATTTTAAGGGTAATTGGCTTGTTTGAAGTTACTGATATGTCGCCCATATAAATTATTGTACCGCATCTTATTATACTGTTTCTGTCTTATCACTCAATTACACCTATTATACTGCTTCTGTTTTATTACTTAATTTACACTTTTTGTTATAATTAATTTATTATACTAGACATTGTACAATTTGCCATCAGGCTATAAGTCTTGGCATATAAATCCAATAAATAAATGAAATAAAAAAATAATTGTATCATCATGTTCTTAATAAATATACAAAAATTTAGAATTTTTCGAAGTGATGGTTTAACCGCGACAGCTACCTTAGAAGTAAAGTAACACAGCTTTGTGTAAGTGTAGCATTAAAAAAGTGTTACTCAAGTATTGAAAAACATATTTTTGTATCGGAAAGCGAATCGATGAAACGATATAAATGATTAATCGTATTAAATCAACACGTTAAAATGTTTAAAGTTTACACTAAAACTTTTACATTTTACACAATGACGAAAAATTTTTTACTGAGTGTTAAAATGCAAGTAACTGCATCACTAATGCAACAGATAAATGGAATAGCTCCGTAATTGAGAATAATTATTTATGTTTTGTAGCTACACTTATAATGATTTTGCGAGAGGGACGCATAGATCTACATTCTGTACAAGCTGGAAAATATGTACAACCCCACCAAAACACCGAATCAAAAAAAAACAATCAAGAGTACGTCCAATTCTGGCAAGATATAAAAAAAAAAACTAAAAAAAGACAATGAAGAATTAAATTTAATTGATGAAATTAAAAAAATAAATCATATAAAAGAATTACAAGAAAACGAGAGGAAGATTGTTGAAAAACTAATTAATAATGTAAAAGAGAGGTATGAAGAAAAATACGAATTCCAAAAATATACAATGTATACAGCGATCAATGATCCTGAAAATCCGCCTGCAATCATGCATCATATAAGGGACATTAGGCATAAGCTTATCGCCTCAACGGATCCTGCAGTACTATTTACTGTATATAATGCACCAAAAGCATCTGTAAATTTTGGAGAAAATTTAAAAAGTTCATCAGAAGAAGCAGCTCAAAAATATTATAAATATTACCTGATTTATAAAGAAAATGAACTCATGAGTGCTTTTGGAAAATAATACCGGGCCAACCGTGTCGGTCTTATCCGTACATTTTTAACAATCTTTTATATTCATTTGTTAAGGTGCTACTGAATATATTTTCCTATTTCTTCTAAATATTAATTAAAAACTTTATTAAAAATATAATTGAAAACTTAAAAATCTCTATTTAAAAATACAATCGACTAGGTATTGATTATGAAAAAATTATTATATAAAATAATGGGTCATCCGTGTCAAAATAGGTGTGTTAGTTATGAACATCTTCCATTTTATTAGTAGAACTGTAAGTTATAAATGTAAATTATGTATTTTGACAACCTAAATTTTTACCTTTTAAAAACGTTTAAAAGGTAAGAATTTCGTAGTTAGCTACATTTTTTGTTATAATAAACAATAATCGAGATACCAACAATATTTTATTTATTATAAGCAATTCCGTGCTAAGGATTTCCGTGTAAATAATTATCAGAATTTTATAGCAATAAATATTAGTCCACACACCAACACATCCTCATTTATTAAAAACAATTCCGTGTCACTTGTGCACGAAAAAAAGAAAACTCGAAAAATTACAGTATATAATGCAACGTGGCGCTTCGTGATGAAAACTGGAAAAATTACAATTTAAGATTGTAATTATTACAGATTTTATAAAAATAACATTGTAAAATGTAATATATACATTGCAAGCTCTGAATATTAAATTAAAAAATTGAATTTAGAAAAATGTTATTTCAAACTGTAATTTTTCTAGTTCTGATTACGACGGGACTCATTTTACATTTTATACTTTAAATTTTCGAGTTTTCTTTTTTTCCGTGTGCCAAGGATTTCCCTTTAAATTATTCACCAGGTATATTTTTATAAATAATGGTCTTTCCGGGAGAGAAATGATCAAATCTAATCAGATATGAACAGGCATGAGTCTTCAAGTTTGATCTGATATAAAAAATGACCAGGCTTGACCATACCTGGCTAGGCATAAACGGGTCCAGTCAGATCCGTTCATGTCTGATCAGGTCATTGTATGTCATAATTTACAATCACTTCTCATTAAATAATTGATAATATTTATAAATTATACTTTCTATGGTTGCAACTAATCCTCTGTAGCCAATTAAAATGAAAAAGAAATCACTACAGGTAATTTTATCGATTTAACACAAGCGGTCACCCACCTCGCTTAATGCTTTTTAACTTTCGAGATCCCAGTGCATAAAGTTCTGTACTTAATGGATGAAATAATTTTGTAGAAATATCTATGAAAGTGGGTTAGCTAAGATTTAAGTTCAAATCTCACATTTTTTTTAATCGCAGAGTATTTAGTATTTATTTTCGATTTTGTTTTCAAGTGCATTACCGGGGCAACCGTGCCGATGTGTTTTTTGCGAAAAAATTAACAAACCATCCCCTGAATAAAAAAAAGTATTGAGACAAAGAAAAAAGTATTGAAAAGTATTGGATTGACTAGAAAACCAATATTTTTCTGGGTCGTTTGTAGGTTACTGTACAGTGAAAATCATTAAAAAATTATTATTTAAAAAGTAAATGTTCTCTTATTCTTCCACCATCTACCATTGAAGATTGAAGTCATAGTGACTTATACAAATATACCCTTTGATATCTTTCAACAAATAAGATATTTTGTGAGAAATGATTATTCATTCAAAATCAAGATCCCAAAAAATGAATCCTGAATTCATGAAATTTTTTTATGTTTATATATACAGAAGATTTTGGGTTATAGCCAGACTAACGCACATCAATTCATATATATAAAAATATATATATATATATATATATATATATATATATATATATATATATATATATATATATATATATATATATATATATTAAGTGGTCCAAAAAGTTTTTGCCTATCATCTTAAAAGCTTTTCTAAAGGTATAAAAAAAATTTCCTTCAAAGTGCAGCTTGATATCTCAATTCTTCATGAAGCTCAATGAATTTTTATTTTCCCATGTAAATAACACGTAAAAAAATTTTATTTACGTTTTCATCCGATAAAACTACGAAAAAAATTTTTTTATGCATTTTTCGTCAATTATTCTTGTAGGAAATTTAATTCTCTACAAAAAAGTACTGAGGTAGTTTCTTCGTAATCTTAACGAGTAAAAAGTTATTGAGCTTTAAATACTCGCACAAAAGAAAATTTGAACGAAGATAGTTTCAAAGCATCTTTTCGAAAACTTTTTTGGTAACTGCATGTATTTATTTCAAAATTTATCAAAGTAGACTGTTTCTAATATAATTAACACATGTCTTTTGGTGAAGTATTAACTGTGAATTATGAATAATTTTTCTCATTACAATTTGGATATTTTTTCCTATGAGCAATGATTTTTTAAAATTGAACTTGAATTTCATTACGGAATATGAATCAAGAGCAAGCTAGTCCTTCTGGATGTATACTGAATTTAATTTTTTTATTTAAAAACATGTAGGACAAGTGAATATTTAAATTTTGAACACGATGCTGGGACGCTTTTTTGACCGAATGAAAAATCATGAAACTTTGCAGGAGAACGTAAATAAAAGTCCTTCGTGAATTGATTCTTTTATTTTTAAATTCAATCTTTGAAAAAAAAAAAATGATAAATAAACAGGTAGAGTTCGTGCGTAAAACTGCCTTATCTCAGGAGTCATCACATATTTAAGTAAATAAGCTTGACTATAAAGAAATTGCTAATAAACATACAACCAATATAATCTATGAGACTTATTTAATTTTTTGGTTATTTCTTATATTGGTTTATATTACTTATAAGACATAATTATTAAAATGCAGCCAGGTTAGGGTAAAACTAATTATCAACAAAAATTTAATTTACTATATATCTTCATGTAGGCCGCAAGAGAGTGCTAAAGTAAATTATCTAGTTTAATTTTTTTAAGCAGTGGTTAGAGTATTAACAAAGTCTGGTAATCTCCTTCAGTGCATTTTACATGTGGTTCAAATAAACAAGCCGATATATTAAATTGTCATTTGTTGTCACTGGTCCAAACTGAATTACCGATATCAGACTGTATACCATGTTTTTAAGAAAAAAATATAAATTACATAATCAAATACTTTGAAACAGAAAATGTGATACAACGTGGATTCTAAAATCATATCTGATTAAATTTTCTTTTATTGCGAGTATTTAAAGCTTAATAACTTTTACTTGTTAGGATAACGAAAAACTACCTCAGTATTTTTTGTAGAGAATTAAATTTCCTACAAGAATAATTGACGAAAATGCATAAAAAAATTTTTTCGTAGTTTTACCAAATGAAAACGTAAATAAAATTTTTTACGTGTTATTTAAATGCGAAAATAAAAATTCATTGAGCTTCATGAAGAATTGAGATATCAAGCTGCGCTTTGGAGAGAATTTTTTTATACCTTAGAGAAGTTTTAAGACAGCAGCACTTGAAAAAAAAAATAAAATGTTTTTTGGACCACTCTAATATATATGCTAGGTCATTTGTAAAAAAGATTTCTTCGTAAATTTTCAATTACTTTTTATTTCTATTTGTCAATTAACCTGAACCTATGAATTCTTTTGTTTATAATTATTATTCCGGGCCATCCGTGCTTAGAAAACTTTACGTGAATTTTGAATAATTATAAATTTCAACAGTCAAATTGACCTTTTATCGAATAAGTACTGCATTTTTTCAAATGATTACCAATTATCCGTGCTAAAGTTAAACTTGTTTATTATCTATTATATATTTTTAACTTCCCGCTAAGAAAATCAATGATTTTCAAAAACTCGGGAAGTTATTGTTTTACCGTTTTGCAAAATTGAGGTTTCAACAGATCTCGACGTTTGAAAGCCCTAAGAAGCTTTCCTGACTATTTTACGATGATGTCCGTACGTCTGTATGTATGTATGTGTGTGTGTGTGTGTGTGTGTGTGTGTGTGTGTGTGTGTGTGTGTGTGTGTGTGTGTGTGTGTGTAAACCTCTTATAACTTCTGAACGGCTTGACCAATTTGATCGCGGTTGATGTCATTCGAAGGGGCTTCGCCAAACTTCGATTCCCTATAAGTTGGAACCGATTCAGACCGGTAGATTTCGAAAAATTGTAAAAAAAGCGAAAAAAAGTGGAACAAAAAAAGATTTTTTTTCATTTTTTCAAAATATCTCCGAATTGGCTGAACCGATCGAACTTAAAAACTAATCAGCTCTTCACCTTGAAAACCCGCATCGATCGCCACCAAATTCGTCAGAATCGGTTGATGCGTTCGTGAGATATCGTTGTCGAAAAACATCGAAAAAAGTTTTTTTGTAATAACTCCGAAATGTTTGATAAGATCAATTTTTTCGTTTTTAACTTTTCATAGAGCTCAAAAAACTACATCGATCGCTGTCAACCACGTGAAAATCGGTTAATTCATTCAAAAGTTACAGCAGTTTGAAAATTAAAAATCTCGTGTTTCATCGAACTTTGATAAGATTTTTGAGCTCGGAGAGCTCAAAATGACACAAAATTTCTATTTTTGAGCTCGAAGAGCTCAAAAAAGTAATGTGTGATTAAAAGCGATTAGATTTGAGATAAGCGGGAAGTTGCCAGGATGGCCTTCAGGGTCAAGCGTTTTCCTAATTTTTTTTTTAATTTTATTGTTCACAAAATTTTATATAATTAATAAAAAAGCAAACCTAAGCTGTTAATGTGAAAGTGAGTTTGCCAGATTGAAATAGTGCCGCCAGCTTTTAACTAAAGAAAAGCAGGATATGAATTATTCTTTTTTTTTATACTACATGCTTTAATTTTTATTCCATGATTAGTCTGATACAAGTTAATGTTTATTCTCAATAAAAATAATCTCCCCTTAGTCGAGTCATGATAAGCCACATAAGATTTTATCAAAATATATTTTTTTTATTCATTACTTGCGGTCATCTATTTATAATAATACGGTATTTGATAAATTATCCCGGGCCATCCGTGCCAAGACATTTTTTATACATTTTTAATTCTGATTAATTTCTATGAAGTAATTGGCCTTTTACTTATTATATATCATTTTTTTTCTTCAACAGTTACGGACCATTTCCACCAAACCCTCTTTCGTTAATTATTAACAATCGGTAAATTAAAATGATCTTCTCAACGTTTGACCTTGCTTCGGAAATTAAAATTTATTAGCAAGGGTTTTGTTTCAAAAATGGGACAATAATAATAAATTTTGCATATAGTGAAGCAACAAAAGTGGAAGCAGAAGAGAAGGAGTGGCATACGCGTCTCTGACTGTTGGTCTCAGAACTGTATATAACAGACCGTAAATGACGCTATCCCCACTTAGCTTATTATATTTCTCAATACTCCAAGTTACAAAATGAATAATACTTGTCTGGGTATGTAAAAGTTTTATTTAAACATGAACATGGGGTCATCATTTGTACTAAGAAGAATACAGTTAAATGTTTAGAACCTTTTTTTTTTTTTTTTTTTTTTTTAATATAATTGACTTGCTACTAATTGAATGATTTTCATCAATTATACCGGGTCGTCCGTGCCAAGGTGTTTTTGGTAAATTATTTAAAAACCCTTATTTTTGTGCTATATCTAGAAGAGTACAGATAAAAATTATTATTTATAAACAAAATCGGACCATTATAGCTAGAATGCGGCCCAATGGCAATTATTTACAGCTCTTTTAAATTTTTATTATAATTGGCTGAGCCTAAATTATATTTATTTATTTTGTTTATAATTTTAGACCATCCATGCTGAGGTGAACCGCGCTAATTAATGACAACGCTTTGATTTTTATCAAATAATCGATCGGATAATGAAATTTTTAAATAAATAATTTATTATTGTAAATATCATAGATATTAAAAAAAAATCAACTCCAAAATGAATATGTTTTAGATGAATGGGAAACACATGTTAAAGACAGATTATAAATTTCGGAGTACTTTTATTAGTAAATATAAATTATGTACATGAGAGCCCTAAAAAAAAAATTTATATATATATTTAAATGTTTATTTATCAGGAAACAGTAAAAATATTTATAGGAATATGAAATTTTTTGAATTAATAAATTATAATTATTACTCACAAATGTAATTGTAATTTATTAACATCCTGTATTTTTTTATTTTAATCCAATGGTTCTTATAAAAATTGAAACACTTATATTTTCTAACAATTTATAGTTTATTGTTATTGTTATTTATTTTTATTATTATTATTATTATTATTTATATTTATTGTTATAATTTATAAATTATTAACATTTATTTTAAAACTGATAAATATTTCACGAGCAATAAAAAGAAATTATTATTAAAATAAATAATTTTATTTAAATAATTATAATAAAGATATTGATTGCACTGAATAATTATTACAATTTAAAAAACAATAAATTAATATTTTTATCGTAGTTTTATATGACTTGTATAATGGAGTACACATCATCTACTTATATACAAAGAGAAGAAAAATATGTATGCTTTCACAGGGAGCTGTTTCTTTAATGCTACGAGGATCCGGTTAAAAAGTTGTAAATGCACATGTATCCGCCATCTATTAGATTTTCATTACATTAATTTAGAGGAAATCTGTTTTACTCTCTCAAAGTATTTTACGATTAGTTTTGTCACAACCAGGTGGCACGACGCGATAATGTTGAGGAAGTACAACCACTTAGGCCCAACCTTAACATACGAAATCTCCATATCCAGTTCTGCAAAATGTCGCACACCC
>NW_025402698.1:0-2051 GCF_020080835.1 Cotesia glomerata
ATAATCACAATAATCACAATAATAACAATCATTTATCATTGTTTTTATTCATTCAAGCTCAAAGAAAAAAAATTTTTTTGCCCAAATTCCAAACATTTTTATCTTTTGAAGGAAAAAAAACCTCACCCCAAAAATTTCAGGATATCTTGAAATCAGTTAAAGGTACCCTAAAAACAATTTGAGCGAAAAATGTAATGGCGGTCATCGACTCTCACGATTTTGAAAATTTTAAAATTCTGTAAAAGAGACTTTTGGAAAAATTTTTCAAAACAATTTTTGGTAACTTCAAGTGTCCTCTTAAAAGTCCAGCTTATATATTATTAATAGGAATAAGAATGCTGTATTTTTAATAAAATATTTTTTTCAATATTATTTTTAATATTTTTATTAATAAATAACAGATCTACGGTAAATTTTCCTTGGCGTACGGTTAATTTACAGTAGAGTACAGTCCTCATTAGTAAGATAGATTTGCCGTAAAATACCGTAGACCTACCGTAAAAATACCCTAGAGCTACCGCAAATTACGGTCGAATTACGGTTAGTTGTAAGTATTTTTGCGGTAAATTCACCGTAATTATGGTAAACTACCGTAAAGTACGGTAAATTTGGTTAATTATTAACGTATACTACCGTAAATCTACCGTAATTTCGGGTCCGCAAAGGATATAATAAATAACAGATCTACGGTAAATTTTCCTTGGTGTACGGTTAATTTACCGTAGATTACAGTCCTCATTAGTAAGATAGATCTACCGTAAAATACCGTAGAGCTACCGTATAAATACCGTAGAGCTACCGTACATTACGGTCAAATTACCGTATTTTTAAGTATTTTTGCGGTAAATTCACCGTAATTATGGTAAACTACCGTAAAGTACGGTACATTTGGTTAATAATTACCGTATGATACCGTAAATCTACCGTAATTTCGGGTCCGCCAGGAATACTAACAATTTTCCTCATGCGTTTGTCAATATAAAAATTCTCGTAATATTTTGTTCCCTTATTTTCTCTTATTTTCTCTTTTTCTTTCTCTTATTTTCTTTATCTCTTAATTTTCTCATTTAAACTTCTTGTCGAGTTCTGCAAATTCGAACTGGCATAGCTGAAACAGAAAAGAAGATATAATTAGTCGTAAAATAATTTTTTTTTTTGGAAAAATATCTTCTATTTTTTCAGAATATTTTATTAAATTATGAATTAACTAGTTGTTACCCGTCCGCTCCGCTGGGCGCTTTATAAAATTGTATTTTTAGATCTAGATTTGAAATTTAATTTAATTGGAAGATTGTTTTGACTTGCACAGATTCCAAATTCCATCAAATTGGTCTGTATATTTTGTCCACATGATTATTCTAGCTAAAATTCATTGTAACTTTTCAATGTGCAATCACTATAACATTCCCGTGGCTTTCTTCCAAAAATGAATATTAATTGACACGAAGAAAAAAATTTTAAATGAGCATTGTATGTTTTAGTTAAAAGTAATTGCAGGTCTTATAAGTGTAGTTGAAATCTGCCTAGCTTGAATTGTGACGAATTTCGCTGTTAATTAAAATTTCTTCCGTAACATCAATTATACATAGAAAATTATTTGTACTTGTTTTTTACGAATTTTCTTAAAATGAGTAGCCAAATTTTTTTTCTATATCTCATGTGTTTAGAAAATGCAATGCTTCTAATCTGTTACATTTTCGCGATCCCGTAATAAGAACAATTCATCAGTTATGTGATCAGCAAAAAAAAAAAAGTATGTAAAATTCTTAGTCGACTTTTTTGCCGCTGCCAAAGAGACGATTGTTGTAAGAAAATATCACTATTAAAAAAGAAAAATATTTAAATCCGTTGACCTTGGAGGCCATCCCGGTATTTGCCTGTTTCTCTTCAGATTCTATCAAATTTTATATTTGTAGGAACTGTATTTAAAGAATATGAATTTTTTGACAATTATTACTCCCGCACTTCTATGTGAGGGAAGAATTTCGTAAGATCCTATTCGAGATAATTTCTACATTATAAATAAAAGATTTCAACAAAAATAAATACTA
>NW_025402699.1:0-2050 GCF_020080835.1 Cotesia glomerata
ACACATACACATATATACATACAGACACCATCGCGGGAATAGTCAGGAAAGCTTCCTAGGACCTCGAAACGTCGAGATCCGATGAAAACTCGATTTTCGAAAAACGGGGTTAAAACAATAACTTCCCGATTTTTGAAAATCTTCGATTTTCTTAGCGGGAAGTTAAAAAAATGCGAGAAAGTCAAATTTCGAAAAATTTGACTTTTTTTTACTAAAAACCATAAAAACTTCATTTTTTAAGATAAATGAAAATGACCTCTGGGGTTCTACTCCGGATATCGCATACTTTGAAAAAAAATCGTGTCATGTCGAGCTTTTCAAAAAGTATATTGATTTGTGCAATTAAAATCGCAAATTTCCATGAATCTTAAAAAATCTTCAAACAATAATAGATGGTACCACAGATACCATTTTGAATGATATCTTCGAAGCAAGAGCAACTCAAAAATTGCCTTGGGTCATTTAGACTCATAATGACCTCAACGGATTAAGAGCATAACCATTAGAGTCTTGATGATACTGATCACGATCACGTAAATATTCTGGATTACACGTTTATTCAATGATAATCATTACCTTTAAATTTCTCACCGTGTAGGATTCAAATCACTTGACAGTAGATTTTAGTTAATCAATAACCAATACTCGGATATAAACGGGAGAAGGCATCTAAATAAATAAATTAATACACAGTTCAATTTGATTTTAGGTAGTAATATCGCGTTAAATATTCATAGGTAATGGATTCAGAAGCTATAATTAAATTTCAAACGATATTAATTCGGCATCCACCTCCGCGTGATCATTGGGTGTTTTTAATTAATTGCCGTCGATGGATGTTTGCGCATGGCAAATTAATTGTGTGTAATTCTTGTTATTGCTCTGGATCTATATTTATGTCATCGTCATTATTATTAAAATATTTCGATGTTATTATTAGTGTAAATTATCTAACTCTGTTTCAAAAAATCATCCATTTATCAAAAAAAAAAAAAAAAAAAAAAAAAACGTAAATTATAAATTTTTGACATGATAACGTCTTATAAATTGATGAACACCGACAGCGCTCACGAAAAAATGTTGCGTTCCGCTTGAGCGTTCTGCCTGAGCCTGTGCGTGCAAGCGAGAGCGCGCAACAAGCGATAGAGAGCCACGATCAAACAAACGATAGAGAGGCCCAAGTGTTGGCTAATGACATATATCTCTCTTTTCGCGTAACGTCAGAGCTAGCAGTCAGAATATTGTTCTATAACTAATTGTTCGTGATTATATTTAAACAAATTATATTAATTATATCAGATTATTATTGTTGATAATATTAATAATTGTTAATAAATAATATAAATTATAAATAAATAAATTAAAAATAATTATAAACGATAAATTAATAAAATAATTAATAATAAAATAATAATAAAAAATAATAAATTTATAAAATAATTAATATTAATTATAAATAATAATAATCACATCAATTATCAAATTATTGTATCAATTTTTTATTAACAATGTATCAATAAGTCCTTTTTTTTGTTAAAATAATTTTTAAATATTCAAAATTTCGAAATTTTTAAATACAAAATAATGATAATTTAGTGATAATAATTCAACTCAATTCATAAAAGTATGCAATTTTTCATCAATGTATCTTTATGACGTTATCACGTAAAATCAATTCAATATCTAGTAGATGTATAATATTTTAATCTAGGTTACTCAAATAATATGTGTACGGATTACGATTATCTGAATATTTCAAAGAAATATTTCTTAAAAAACATGGAGTTAGACAATTTGCTAATTAGGACGTCAATCTGTAATTTGAACTTTCTAAGAAGTACTTATCGATTAATTGAGTTATTGTCGTTAACGGCCACAATATTATTAATATTTTTAACTTCCCGCTAAGAAAATTGAAAATTTTAAAAAATTGGGAAGTTATTGGTTCTACCCCGTTTTTCAAAAATCGAGTATTCATCAGATCTCGACGTTTTAAGGTCCTAGGAAGCTTTCCTGACTATTTGTGCGATGGTGTCTGTATGTCTGTATG
>NW_025402700.1:0-2050 GCF_020080835.1 Cotesia glomerata
ATAGTATATTACACATCTAGGGCAGTAAAATAAGGAAATGTCTCCAGATCACATGTGGTGTTGTCCGAGGCGGAGCCGAAAGGGTCAATAAACTTTATGTGATCTGAACTTGCTTATTTACTGCCCGTGGTTGTGTATACTATTTTTCTGCCCTCCCGGCCGGAAAGTGGCAACTTTCTGCAGCCGCTTGCCGCTAAACTAAAGTTGCCACATTCCTAAAGCTGACGTCAGAGCAGAGAAAAATAGTATACATACCTTGGCCAGTAAAGGTAAAGCCTCCAGGAATCACATGTTTGTCCAACCTCGGCTTCGCCTCGGCCAACAATTACATGGTGATCTGAGACTTTTCTTATTTTACTGGCCTAGAGTATGTAATATACTATTTCTCCTCGACGGAGGCAGAAGAAAGCGGCATTTTCGTTTGTAGCGCAGCGGGAGGAAAATTGACGCTTTCCGCCCGGAGGTGAGAAATAGTATATTATTACACACCTAAGGGAAGAAATAAGTAGAAATGTGCTCCAGATCACATGTAATTGTTGGCCGAGGCGAGAAGCTTTCGAGGTCTTCAAACTTATGTGATCTGAAGGCTTTCTTTATTTACTTCCCCGAAGGAGTGTATACTATTTTTTTGTCCGACGAAGGCGGAAAGCGGCAACTTAGTTTAGCGCAGCGGGACGAAAGTTGCCACTTTCTCCGCCCGGAGGGCAAAAAGTTTTTTCATATAACCTGCATTGAAAATGTGAGGTTTCAATGCCTGTTGAGCTAACCAGGGAAACTGAACAATTTCAGACCAATGCGACTGTGCCGGGCAGGTATCAGTATTTCTTCCCGGCGGACAGAAAAATGACAATTTTCTGTCCGCGAGGTGAAATGGTAACTTTATTTTTCAATCCTATCAATTGTTTCGTTTCCATTTTTATACGCTTTATGATTGTCATTCTAACCGTTAACTTTGTATTGACATATCATAATTCTGTTATTAAGCATAAATAAGAATGATAAAAGAAAACTTGTCCAATTTACGAATAATGTTTGGTAAAAAATAAACTATTACTTTCTATTTTATTATAAGTTTCATAATAAAATGGTATTTTCGCTGTTCGTTTGAAACTATCTAGTTCTGGTTGGCCCCAGACATTGAAACTAGCATTTTTAATGCAACTTATATAAAAAATATAGTGTGTGACGCGGGATGAAACACGATTTCAGACCGAGTGATGCCAGCCCTCGCTTCGCTCGGACAGGCAACTTCACTCTGGTCTGAAATCGTTTTGTTTCATCCTAGTCACATAATAAACTAATAACTTCCGCTAAAGAAAATCGAAGATTTTCAAAAATCAGAGAAAGTTATTGTTTTCACCCGTTTTACGAAATAGTATATTACACACCTAGGGGAAGTAAAATAAAAATGTTTCCAGATCACATGTGATTGTTGGCCGAGGCGAAGCCGAGGTCAGCTGCTATGTGATCTGAGGCTTTCTTATTTACTTCCCTAGGTAATGTATATACTATTTTGCTCGAAAGAGGCAGAAAGCGGCAACTTCGGTTCCCGCAGCGGGCCGAAAGGTGACAGCTTTCTGCCAAATCGCTTTAAAATCGAGTTTTCATCGAATCTCGACGTTTTGAGGTCCTAGGAAGCTTCCCTGACTATTCCCACGATGGTATCTGTATGTATGTGTGTGTGTGTGTGTGTGTGTGTGTGTTATTGTGTGTGTGTGTGTGTGTGGATAGCCTTGAAGCCTCTTATAACTTTTGAACTCCTTGACCTATTTGATCGTTGTTTGTGCCATTCGAAAGAGCTTGACCAAGCTTAAACTTTTGAATATACTTTGGAACGAAATCGGACCTAAATCTACTTCCATTTCTGGCTGCCAGGAAGGTGGCCTTTTTGACTTGCAGAGATTCCAAATTCCATCAGATTGCCTGTACTTTTTATCCCTGTGATTATTCTAGCTAACTCATTCATTGTAACTTTCAATGTTGCAATCACTACACAGAAAAAAGGTTCACTTGAGCCAAGAAAATATTTTTCTTCTAATTATTTTCTAGA
>NW_025402701.1:0-2049 GCF_020080835.1 Cotesia glomerata
TATATATATAGGAGACTTTCTATAGATATAGATAGTCACTCATCACGATATCTCTGGAACTATAAGACCTAGAGGGCTTTGAAATTTGGCAGGAATATTCCTTTTGCCAAGTAAGAGGTCAGCCTAGAACGGATTTCACGAAATTCCACCCACAAGGGGGGTTGCGGGGGTGTTCACGAAAAAAAAATCATATTTTTCAATTATGGCTTTTAATAGTTCAAAACTTGGTCAGAATGTTTCAAATTACATTTAGAAATTTTTTAAAAACGAATTCTGTGACATTCCACCCCCCTGGCGTGCCCGTGCGTGGGCGTCAAATTAAGAAAAAATTCGTAAATTTCAATCTATTGTTACGTCCCAGGAAATTCAATAATTCTATAATAATTTTTATTTTTATTTAAAATTAAATTTTATTTAAAACGACAAAATTTTATCTTGGGAATTTCCGGACCATTGCTAAGGTCATAAATTACTTTTAAGTTTAAGTTTTTTCTTAATCTCGAATTTCAAAAGGTTCTTTAATTTTTAATATTATCCAGATGCATTTTTTCTTTTTCTCAGAACTAAAATAATCTCGAGTAAATAAAAAAAAAAAAAAAAAACCTCTTTGGAAAATGCATTTGACCTAAGCCTGAGCCTACCAGGGCAATAAAATACTCATTAAGAGACCCATAAAAAGGGACTAAATTTTATGACCTTTCGAAATTCTATATCATTCAGCATCTTATAATATAGCTTATGTACCGACGCTATTTTATCTAAAAATTATTATCAGCATCAGAATTATTTTTTTTTTGTGAACAAATAACTTTTCAAGAAACTTTTCGACACATAAATTATTTCAAAGATAAAATTCAACATTTAGATAGAATAAATAAAATCTCCAAAAAGAAACGTTTGTCACTATAAATATAATAAAATAATGAGTTTTTATGCATAACGGTACTGGTCACAAAAACTTAAAATTATCAAAGTCAAATTAAAATTGTCAAAGTTAATTTAAAATTATCAAAATCAAATTTAGAGTCAACTATATTCTCGATGATTATTATATGCAAATAACATTACAACTTATTGTTGTAAAATTGCAATAAATGAGGGAACTTTTAAAATACTATTACCTAATGAGATATTAATTACGGATAAACACGCGTATTTTTTGGCCACGTGTTAAATATTTAAAGTCTTCTCAAATATCAGTACTTTCGCATTACTATTCTCAGTTTAGAAATTAATAAAATAATTTGACAAAATATCTAAAAGATTTATTAAATAATTTTTAAATAACAAAAACGAATATTATATAAATATTGGACTACCATGTGGTAATTGTCCAAAGGTTCTCAAATTTTACAATTTAACAAAAATTGCGAATAATAACAATAATAAGTTATTTTATTCATTAAAACAAATAGTATTTAGAAACAAAATTTATAAATAAATTTAATAATTAATGTACGTGTTAGTGTATGTGTGGGTGCGCACGCACATAGGCTAAACATTTTGGGCGGGACTAGCCGCTTTTCTTAAGAAAATAGCGTAAGAAAGGGAACAGACCCCGGAAAACAGTTTCCTGATTGGATGCAGTTTTCCCCCGAAAATTGTGTCTATTTCGGAACAATCATGGAGATAAAAGGGCCTTGTTCACCCGAAACTCTCTCTAGTTCAGCTCCAGAAGCCGCAAGTGTCCTCACACTTTACCTATCTATCGACGTTAGTTCCGCCTAACATTCAGTACAGTGTCCTTACACTAAATTTAATATTTTAATAGTAAAAATAAGATTCAGTTTTGAAAAGTTAGAATCAGTGAATAAACAAATTATCGACCAGGTACCGTAACTTTTATCATTATATTGTAATCTGATTTCCAATGGTGTAAGATTTACGTTGTATATTAAAATTTATAATATTAATATACTTTATAATTTAAAACTACTTCTACCTGCATTCTTTCAATTTTAAAAACCTAATACTCAACACGATCCCGGTCTATAGGCTGAAAAGCTTGGACCAAAAATAAATTAATTCGTCCACATTCTGGACGTAACA
>NW_025402702.1:0-2048 GCF_020080835.1 Cotesia glomerata
TGTGTGTGTGCAAGTCACACACGGTAGAAGATGAAACTTCTGAAGAGTCCCTGATTAAAAATACTTATTGAAAAGTATTGAAAAAATAAACAGTCGCTTCATGTAAACTGTATATTTATAAATACATAAAAAAAGAATTAGGATTATTGAAAACAACTCAAATTTCATGATTTTCAATACTCTTTAATGAGTATTTTTAATCAGGGGTAGGCTACGAGAGATTGAGACAGATATAGTCAATTAGTAAAATAGAGAATCAGGAGTATTAGGATAAATGTAAGGTTTATTATTTTTTATCAAGCGGGCACATTATCATTTACGTTAGAACTATTATTTTCATTTTGTATAATGTAAAGAGCCCAGTTACTGACACTTTAAGAGTGAATATTAAGGTTATACTATCATAACTCATATAAAATTTTATTAGAATAAATAATGTTTTATATTATTAACAAGTTTAAGATTTCTTCAAACGGTAATAGGAGTAAAATAGATATTTGAAGCCAATTAATAATTTAAATTAACATTTCAAAAAATGATGTTTGAAGCCCCAGTGTCTGACACTCAAAATTTTTCGTGCTGTAGTTTCTGACACTGACATCGGCCTAGTTTCCGACACTCATATTTGAAAACAATTTTTTCTGCCCTCCAGACGGAAAGTGGCAACTTTTGGCCCGCTACGCTAAACGAAATTGCCGCTTTCCGCCTCTGTCAGACAGAAAAATAGTATACAAACCTATGGTAGAAAAACACGAAATATCTCAGACAAGATCACATATATGTCGACCTCGGCTTCGCCTCGATGTTCTAAGACATTTCTTATTTTCTTGCTGCAGGTGTGTAATGTACCACTTATTTACTAACTTATACTATTAAGTTAAAATGAATTAAAATCATTTATTTATAATAAATTAAGTATTTATTTTAAATAAAACATTCATCATCTATACAATGACATATATATATATATATATACAGAGGGTAGGAGCCAAATAAAATACGCTCCCGTGGACAAAACTCCCTCCCCCCCTTTAATAGGTTGGTCACACTAACTGACCTAGCAAGACGATCGTTCCCTGCTGTAACTCACTGGGAGTGTCCGGAACCCGTGTCGATTATTTCCGACGATGCAGGCTACGGCTGATGTGAGCTTGCTCTGCCGAGGTGTAAGTTGCAGTAGCGGATCAGGAGCCAGCCACTTCGGGCCTTGATCAGGAAGTACGCAGTGAGTGTTAGAGATCGGAATCTTCACCGCCCTGAGTGAGTCTAGTCCGTCCGTGTATTCCGGGACTGGCTAAGTGTCGGCTAGGCCTCAGGGAACTGGGGTAGGAGTACTATCTCCGAGGGTACACCCGTTCCTAGTTATGACAACCCGCTCCACTCCGTACGATGCGCTGGTAAATCGAAAAGTATGAGTAATTTACAGGAAACAAACAAGAGTGGAAACAGGCTTCATGCCCAAAAAGCAGCGATTGAAGCAAGCGCTGAAATGAAGAGAACGCAAGCGCTGGAGCGCCTCGAAAAGCTGACCATTGAGCTGCAAGAGTTTGTCCAAACTAAGGTCAATATCCATAAGAAGATAAAGACCAAGACAACCGGTGTAGTCAATGCTCTTGGAAGATTCAAGAAACTGGACGAGGAATGGCAGTCATCACGACGACGCATTCAAACTGAAGTTGAGACGGAAGAAGCAATGGACACTGGAGCCGACGGTGACGGCGAATCTGCTGCTGAGGACAAGGGTGAAACTGACACAAGGCCTGGAAAGAGAAAGGACCGAAATCCGCCAGAGACAACCGACAAAGTCACAAAGAAGGAGGACTTGAAAAAAAGCCCTCCCTAACGACTGGCAGGGCAGGGCGACGAACCTAAGAAGGCGACTGATTGGGAAAAAGTACAGTCTAAGAAGGAGAAGAGGAAGCTAGCTAGAGAGCAACTCTCAAATCAGCCACCGAAGGAGCCCAGGCCAGAGCCTAAGCGGAAAAAACAACGCAAATGGATCAGACCCGACGCACTGATCATCCGCCCGGCCGAGAAAACAAAGTATG
>NW_025402703.1:0-2048 GCF_020080835.1 Cotesia glomerata
GATGGTCAGTGTGCCCTCATCGTTCACAGCGCTCCAGGCCTTTTCACTCATATTTCACATCCTTATACACTTCCAATAAGTTAGTAATTTTTTTTCACACTAGAAATTCTCTAGAAATTATTTACATGGGAAAACAACGTTTGTCGCGTCAGCTAGTATATATATATATATATAGATGTTAACTCAAGAAATGATCGCCCAAGCGCATCGATATCAACTTTTAAGCTAACTAAATTACATTCTTTTGACCTCTTTTTGGCATTGTCTTCTCTGATATTGGCAGTGTCACTTGGAGACTACGCGCTCTGGTGGTTAAAAATATAACTACTGCTAGGGTGACAGCTGTAATTTAATTACCTCAGAGTTATGTGGTTTTTATTTACTATCGCAAACAATTGAAATGTTTTTTTTATTAAATCGAGTTCTTGACTTAATTGAGGCTACTCCTAAGTCTCGTAATTTTGTAGAAGAAGAGAAAATAATAATGCAGGACATTTAATCTATAATGGGTTTGGAAAATCAAAACAATGATCAATACTGATATTTTGTCGTATTGTATACAATCATCAGCTTTTCGAGATAAAACCCATGAAATAAAAACAGTTATTCAAAAAATAGTCAAAATTGTTTCATCAAAGTGTAGCTGCACAGCTGGACTTAGTGAAAGATGTAAACACATCACAGCGGTGTTATTATATTGTACTCGGTAAGTGTAAATTTAATGACATTGAATAGATAGTTTTACCTTTTTCATTGTTTTTTTCTCTTTTAAAAACAATGAAATATTATAAAATCACATATATAAAGCGTAAAAATATATTCTGTAAAATTGCAGATTATTTTTGTATTTTGAAAAAATTAAAAAATCTTTTGTCTGCTGATTTAGAGTGTATTCCTTTGCATAAATTTTTAGCTAATAAAAAAAAATTGTAATTTAAAATTTACTTGCATGTACTTATAAAATTATATTTTTCATTTATAGTCATGAGTATATCACAGATGAAGATTTCATCATGTACAGACAACAAATGTCTTTTGAATGTTTCCACAAAAAGCTTAAGCTTTGGAACAGTATGATGCCAGTCCATTGTCCTCATCATAAATGTTATCAGACCAAGGAGAGTGAGAAAGAGTTTTTCGGATGCGATTGTACGGAAGACATCATTAAAGAATTAATCTTTTCCAAGGATTTGAGAATTTACGTTATCAGCACATGTATATGGCATGAATGTTTTTTAATAAACAATTAATGATCTATAATTCTATTCATGGAATTAAGTAAACATAAAAAAATTAGGAAAACGGTTGAACTCCTGAAGGCCATCCCCTGCAACTTCCCGCTAATTCCATACTTAGGCGCTTAAAATTGTGTCAATGACGCTTTTGAGCTCTTCTGGAGCTCAAAAAATGCCAATACTTATGGGTTAGTTTTAAGCTCTCCGAGCTCAAAGAGAGATTAAGCTTTCTATGCTTTAAAGCCTTTCTGAGCTCAAAAAGTCTGATAGAGATTTGGCTTGATGGTATCAATTATTTTTTGAATTTTTAAATCGCAATAACGTTTGAAATTTGAATAAAACCGATTTTTACGCGCGGTTAGAAGCTATTCGACGCAGTTTTTAAGCCTCCCGAAGAATCTTAAATTTTGAATTTGATCGCGCGAGGAATTTTTAAGTTATTCCGAAAAACACTTTTTTTCGGTTTTCTTCGTTCCACGATATCTCCTCGAACGAATCAACCGGATTTTGAACATTCGGATTGGTGGCGATCGACGTGGTTTTTGAGTGTCAAGAGCTGATTAGTTTTGAATTGGAAACCTTTGCCGCTTTGAAAGTTATTCCAAAACCACATTTGAAAAAAATGTTTTTTTCAGTTTTTTTAAGATTTCTCAAAATCTATTAATCTGAATCGGTCCAAATAGTTTTCACAATCTAAGTTTAGTCAAGCCCTTTCGAATGGCACCAACCGCGATGAAATCGGTCAAGCCGTTCAAAAGTTATAAGCGGTTCTGGCCATACTTTCACACACACACACACACACACACACACACA
>NW_025402704.1:0-2048 GCF_020080835.1 Cotesia glomerata
TTAAACGGGGTTCCTTCATTACACGGGGCTCCTTCATTACCCGTTGAAGGTCCTCGCCCCAGCCGCGGTTAGTTATCGACAGATCACGGGCGCTGTGGTCTAGGATGCTCGCGCAGTTAGAAATAAATTAACATAAGTTCCGAGGCCTAGAGAGTAAGCGTTCCGAGGGTGGGTATAATTCCACACGGAGGTAGAGTGAAGTTGCCGCCCCGAGAGAAGGCATTGTGAAGCCGGAGCCCAACAAAGCTGCCTCTTAATTCGACAGTAGAAGGTAATTATCTTTGTTCCTTCGAACCTTTTGTGGAACGAAGCGATTATTCATCATTAATAATTTATATCTATTTTGCTAGGCATTTATCCGGCTTAATTAAATTAAACAATTACTCTAACAGTACTGTGATTACAGATTATTAAATATCGCCAAATAATTCCCAAGAAGCAGCGCAAATGAAAATTGGCTAGCCAGCAAGCAGTGGAGATTGTTATAGCAGACGCACCGGGACCCAAGTACGTGCTAAAAAAAAACTACAAGAGTCGCCAGAAAATTATAACAATCCCAGGTACTGATAATTAACCTCTGTATAAAATTTTGCGTTGCTCGAGGAAATTCTAGGCACCAGCCAGGGTCCTTCTTCCAATCACTAGATTTATTAATTAATGATTGAATTTATTTAATATCTAAATTTATAAAATCGAGGTTAAGAATAATTTAATTAAAATTAAGATAAATTCTCTAAAATAAAATAATTTCAAAATTAAAATTAAAGGAGATTAAAATTATAAAATAATTTAAGTGAAAATTAAAATAAAATTTATAAAATTAAAATAAAGTTTATAAAATTGAAATTAGTTTAAAATCAAATTAATGGTTGAAATCAAAAGTAAAATCCGCTAAATAAATTTTTAAATAAATTATAATTAAATTAAAATCAACACAAAATATTATTTAAGTCAAAATTAAATTAATAAATAAAATTTATCTCTAAAGATTAAAATAATTATAAAAGTTAAAAGTGAAAATTACAATTAAAATTAATATTCGAAATTGAAAATAAATTAGTAAATTAAATTTAGAGAATTATAATTACATTAAAATTGTTCAAGACTTCGATAAATAAATTTTTCCAAGTTCCTGTAAATAATTATTGAGAAAAACTACAGTAAAATTTTGACCTTGGAAAATTTAGCCAAGCTAATATTCCTACCTCAAATTTACTCTGGAATCCAAGATGGATGCTAAGCCGAGTAATCAGGCAGATTAAATTCGATTTAAATAAATCTAAAATTTTTGGTTTCAAAAAGGTTTCTTGTGAATAAATTAATAACAATAATAATATGAAATCACTAAAATTTAAATTTGAATTATTTATCGAAGTCAAGGTTAGGGAACACCGGGATATGAATTTGATTCCCAGAGGAAGGTACTGTTATTGTGAGAAACGTGAGTATTGAGGAATATTGTTTAATTAAAATTAAGTGAGTTGATTTTAAATATTTGTTATTAGGAAGAAATAGTGTGATACCTGTTGGGTAAATTGTTTTATTAAAAGTGTGTGTGTGTGTTATTATTGTGTAAGGAAATATTTCCATTATATACCTCCTCGTTCACGGGCTGTCGAGGAGTGTTAGTATTAGCGGGTTTGTCAGACTAGTTTCTATTAAAGGCTATCCCTCCTCTGACCTTAGTCGACTTCCAGGGTTTCCCTCAGTCCCACTAGTAGTGAAGGGTCCAGGCGACAGCTTGAAAGGAGGCTACAGAGACGGTTTTCAGACACCTTGGGCAGGGGTCCGGGCGACCACCCAAGATCAGATCTAGAGTCTTAGAGCGTGAGGGTCCGGTGGACAGCGCGATTTAGTTAGAAACTGCGGTATAGACGCTCCATAAGAGGGTACGGTCAGGAAGAAGGCACTATGATAGAAACTGCAGTATAGACGCTCCATATGAGGATCTCTAATAAAAATGTCTTAATCCTGACAGTACCTTCTAGTGGAGCGTGAAATATTAGTATCTACAGATATTTCTGACTGGTATAGAGATCACGTAACCG
>NW_025402705.1:0-2048 GCF_020080835.1 Cotesia glomerata
CGGTGTATGTGGGGTGCTTTAATCCTAGAGGTTGGTAACGAAATGAATTGAGGGGAAAACGTAAGAAATATACCGTGCTGCGGTCGGGTGATGATGTACTATTTAAATAAAAAAGGAGTCGTCTCAATAAAACAGAATGGACAAAATAATATGAGTGTATCCTGTAGATGGCACTAAAATGCGCATTATTGAATTTAATGTTATTACAAAGAATTTGTTAAATTTACTTAAGCTTGAATTATTTTCTCATAGCATCCATAAAAAAATATGCAATGTGTAATATGTCCTGGTTATGCGAGATTGTAAGAAGAGTAAAATAAATTATTTGAATTAAAGAAATGTTTTATGCATTCAAAAAATTTTTAATATTAATACGTTTCAATTAGAAATGTAATTTATACATATTTACACATTTATTATGTAATAAATAAGCTGTAATGAAGAAATCTGAGAGATTCCTTTCTTATTATTTCAAGTTAATTTTTTTTTTTAAGTTAATAAAAATATTTCTTAATAGTTATTTAAATTCTGTTCGATTACTATAACAGCTATATTTTAAAAAATCTAATTTATTGCTTTTATGATAGTTTATTAACCGTTAACCATAAGTATTAGTGTTATTTCGCACATAATACGTTAATTCAATTCCTCTGACATTTTTTTTCATTATCATTTACTTTTTGGTATACCTCAGCGTCATTCACGCTAGCGTTTTTCACGTCACCATGAGTTATTACTTTGCTCTAAGATTCCATAACAAAGTTTATTCCAGCAGCCTAAATACACGCTAGCGTGTCTCATTCTGGCGTCCTACACGCTAGCGTGCTTCACTCTAGCATTCTACACATCGGCATGAGTTATTACTTTGTTTTAACCCGTCAGCACTCACGTTATGAGCATTTTGCTCACGCAACAATATCCGACTTATAGAGCGGCGTTGTAGTGCAAGTGAGACATTAAAATTCACGTGAGTTCTGACGGGTTAAGGCTCCATGAAGTTTATTCCAGCGACCTAAATACACGCTAGCGTGTCTCACTCTGGCGTCTACACGCTAGCGTGCTTCACTCTAGCATTCTACACATCGGCATGAGTTATTACTTTGTTCTAAGGCTCCATGAAGTTTATTCCAGCCACCTAAATACACGCTAGCGTCTCACTCTAGCGTTCTACACGCTAGCGTGCCTCACTCCAGCTGTTCTACACGTCACGGCATGAGTTATTACTTTTTGTTCTAAGGCTCTATTAAAAATTTTTTAAATCGATAAATTATCAAAAACCCATTTATTAATATGGTAAAAATTAATGTTAAGTTATAAGAATTTCTCGGTACTATTATATTTATTTTTTGGAATGTAATTAATTTGATTACTTATTTGTTGAATCTACATCAAGTTTTTTTTATTTTCTCTTTCTTCGTCTTTTTCTTCGATAGTTGAATTTTCTCATTAATTTAAAACAAATTAAAATGTAAAACATTTTATTAACTTGTATTATTTTGTATATATCTTATAAAATAAGTAACATGTAAAACATGGACAGTTAACATCATCAGAATAATAAAGTTTTTTTGTAATTTATTTATAAGTAGTATGTGTATTAATATTATAAAAATACATTGCAAAATATACCAGTCATAAATAATTAATAAGTAAAATGTTAATGAAAGAACTCGGGTAAAAAAGATTATATATAATTATACATAATTTATAAATGAAAAATGGCCCTATATAATTATATAGAATAAAAATTCTTCTTATTTATTCAAGATCGCGGGAATGTAATAGATTAAAATGAATGTATTTTCGAAACACTTGAGATGTGAAAAAGAAATTCGGCTACTTATTTCAAGAGAATTCGTAAAAAAAAATGTCCAAATAATTTTGTTTGAAAAATTGATGTCACGGAGGAAATTTTAATAATCGGCGAAATTCGTCGCACTTTAGGCTAGGCAGATTTCAACTTCGCTTATGAGACCTGCAATTACTTTAACTGAAACTTCCGCAATGCTCGTTTCAAATTTTTTTCTTCGTGTCGATTATTCTTCATT
>NW_025402706.1:0-2047 GCF_020080835.1 Cotesia glomerata
GATTTTGCAAAACGGGGAGAAAACAATAACTTCCCAATTTTTGAAAATCTTCGATATTCTTAGCGGGAAGTTAAAAATGTTTTTCCGAGCTTTTCCCACAATTTTGATCCAGAAAGTGCTTAAATTTAAAAGAAAAAAAAATAATTTCAAAATAACAAAAAAATTAAAAAAAAAAGATTAAGGAAATTCAAAAAACTATCGCCCAAATCAAGAAATTGTGATTTTAACCAACAAAATTAAAAAAAATTTCTTTCAGCGCAAAGGGATTAGTTTTGAAAAAAACTGTTCGAATAAGCGAACTTTTTTTTTAATTTAATTAAAAGAAGATCAGTAGAATCAAGGAATGCCGCGGCGAAAAAGCGTTAAAAATGATAAGGCGATGGTTTTTTGAATTTCCTTAACTTGTTTTTTTCAAAACTAATCTCTTTGCGCTGAAAGAAATTTTTTTTTAATTTTTTTGTTTGAAATCACAATTTTTTTATTTGGGCGATATTTTTTTGAATTTCCTGAACTTGTTCAAAAAAAAAATTTTTTTTTGAAATTTTTTTTCGAAAAAACTTTTTTTTTTTAATTTTTGTGTGATTTTGAATTTTTTTTTTTTTTTTAATTTATGCACTTTCTTGATCAAAAATGTAAAAAAAGCTCAGAAAAACTTTTTTTTTCTCATTTTAAAAAATTATGAGCTTTTCAGAGCAAAAATCGTGATCCTTTAATTTTTTCAAAAATTCGATCGAGTGAAACAAATAAACGGCTGGCTGGATTAATTCGATTCGTCGCAGGATTTTTGTAGACATATTGAACTGTAAAAGGCACACTTAACGTTAGTGGTTTCCTCAATATTTTCAATCCAGCTCTGGATTTTCTAAAAAACCACCAAAAGCCCTTTTTTTTGTTGCATTTTCAAATTCATAGGACAAAAAGAAAAATTTTTTTTTTCGGAAAAGCAATGGCTAGTCGCTAAGAAAAATTCATTCAAGTTCTTAAGACTCACCTTTAACTTTATGTGCGATCATTGGTTGCTGAGATATCGATAATCAAAGACAAAAGGATCCTTTTCCATTTAAAGACCGATATCTCGGTAAGAACTCAACGTATCAAGGTGTCTAAAAAAACAAATTAAAGCTAAATGAACAAAGTATTCGATATTTATAGTGGTTAAGATAAAAAACTATTTTCCACGTCCGTAGACCAAAAAAAAAATTTTCAAAAATTTATAACTATAAATAAAAATAACCACTAACGTTAAGTGTGCCTTTTACAGTTCAATATGTCTACAAAAATCCTGCGACGAATCGAATTAATCCAGCCAGCCGTTTATTTGTTTCACTCGATCGAATTTTTGAAAAAATTAAAGGATCACGATTTTTGCTCTGAAAAGCTCATAATTTTTTAAAATGAGAAAAAAAAAGTTTTTCTGAGCTTTTTTTACATTTTTGATCAAGAAAGTGCATAAATTAAAAAAAAAAAAAAAATTCAAAATCACACAAAAATTAAAAAAAAAAAGTTTTTTCGAAAAAAAATTTCAAAAAAAAATTTTTTTTTTGAACAAGTTCAGGAAATTCAAAAAAATATCGCCCAAATAAAAAAATTGTGATTTCAAACAAAAAAATTAAAAAAAAATTTCTTTCAGCGCAAAGAGATTAGTTTTGAAAAAAACAAGTTAAGGAAATTCAAAAAACCATCGCCTTATCATTTTTAACGCTTTTTCGCCGCGGCATTCCTTGATTCTACTGATCTTCTTTTAATTAAATTAAAAAAAAAGTTCGCTTATTCGAACAGTTTTTTTCAAAACTAATCCCTTTGCGCTGAAAGAAATTTTTTTTAATTTTGTTGGTTAAAATCACAATTTCTTGATTTGGGCGATAGTTTTTGAATTTCCTTAATCTTTTTAATTTTTTGTTATTTTGAAATTATTTTTTTCTTTTAAATTTAAGCACTTTCTGGATCAAAATTGTGGGAAAAGCTCGGAAAACATTTTTAACTTCCCGCTAAGAATATCGAAGATTTTCAAAAATTGGGAAGTTATTGTTTTCTCCCCGTTTTGCAA
>NW_025402707.1:0-2046 GCF_020080835.1 Cotesia glomerata
TTGTAACAGGGCTATTTACCCTGTGACGGTAAAACCGCACACGCGTGATAATTATTCGACGCAGCACTGGCGCGTTCTCGGTCTTCGGGATCCGACTAGTATTAAGTGGGGAAATTTTGGGTTTCTTGGTCAGTTGAGTAGAGGCAACAAGTCAGAAGTAGTGCAGTGACCAACGCAATAACATCGCTAGCCAAAACAGTCCAAAGAAGGAAGCCTGAGTTTCCAAAGCGCAAAAATTACACAGGTATTGAGACTTTGATTCCTTTGATGAGCCAAGGGGTCATATACCCGGCTCATCAATTTTACTACTTCTCATTAAATCAAATTTTTGGTAATTCAATTGTTTATAATAATTTGCTCAATTAATAATTAATTATTTTAATTGATTTGGTTCGTTAGCAGTTTGAACATTCTTCTTGGGGATATTATACCCGAGGAATGTTCTAGACCTCTTGGGTTTGGAAGTCGTGAGTAATTGATTTGTTAATTTGGCCAATCGATAATTGTTAACATCTTAGATTGGTTTGAATAAATTTATTTTATTAATTAAATTCTGAACATCGAGAAGGTTCCAATCGACACGACATAGTATTCGGTACCCGAGGTCCAAAACGTGCTACGCAGCTACGAACAACGGCGTCCATTTTGAGCGCGCAAATTACTTGGTGAATTTTACTACTCAACAATTTACAATATTAACAACTGGACTATTATTATAAATCATAACAATTGAATTATCATTTATTAATATTATTTGTTACAAGAAAGTATTATTTATTTAATATAATTTATTGAGAATTGGCTACTGAACTTCGACGCAATTGAGATCGAATTACCCGGGGATAATTTTTTGTGAATTTATTTTATATTGAGACAAATTGTTTTATTAATTATTCCACGTGGTCATTTATATATTGAACTATGGAAGACTAAAATTATTATTGGAATTATTTATAAAAACTACTTATCAGTGTGGATTACGTCCGAGAAAATTTAGTTAATTTTATAGAGAATATTCTGAGAATTTATTTAATGTACTGAGTATTAAACTCGTGATAATTTCGAAATAAGTTTAGGCGTCGTTTTAATCTGAAGTTATTGAAGGTTCTGTTTTATTAATAGTGGAAATTGTTTATGATTTTAATTGCGAGCTAATGACTGAAAATTAGTAGTAAAAATTAATGTTGTCATTTTTGGAGTAATTTTGTAATCCGGAAAATAAAAGTAAAGTAGAGTCAGGATATGTGTGAAGACGCGTGGGTTATGTGTGTGAAGATCGTGCGGGATAAGTGTGTGTGAGTGTACGCGTTCTCTGCTTGTTGATGAATTGCCGAGTAGAGTAACTCGTACAGTCCTAGAAGCCGTTGTATAGACGCCAAGTGGGGTACAGCGGCAGTAAGTTAGAAACTGCGGTATAGACGCTCCATAAGAGGGTACCGTCAGGATTAAGAATTTTGATAGAAGCCGTTGTATAGACGCCAAGTGGGGTACAGTGGTAGTAAGTTAGAAACCGCAGTATAGACGCTCCGTATGAGGGTACTGTGGGATTAGGAATTTTTTTGGACGACCCCTACTTGTTGATGAATTGCCGAATAGGGTAATCAAATCTTGGTGCGACGTTTTCTACTTGTTGATGAATTGCCGAGTGGAAGACTAGCACTAAGTCGGAGTTGCCGGTTTTAGCCCGAAATCCTCCGTTAGATATAAGTTGTAGTAGCGACTTTCCGGGGGAAAGCGTGAAGTAAGTTAGTTGTAAGTAAATTAGTTGTAAGTGAGCGGTGTACGTGCAAGGGCACGAGTTGTTATCATATTTTGTTGTTAAATAAATACCGGTCATTTTTGTTAAATAAAAATTCATTCCTTTCAGACCACCTTCCTCCACTCTCTCTCTGTAGATTATTTCAGCTCTGGTTTCTGGTTCCAGGAACCGAGATACAAAATCCTGGTGGCGCCCTCTTTGTTAATTTAGGAATCATTTTGCTAGGTATTATTTTTATTTTTATTTAAATTAACTCAGGGGCCAATGAGCGGAAAACACCCGTTATA
>NW_025402708.1:0-10651 GCF_020080835.1 Cotesia glomerata
CAACATGAAATTTGACTTTGATTGCAAAGCATTAAATTTCGGTAGTTTAGGTCGTAATAAGACGGAAAAAAAATATATGGCATGAAAAACTTTGCTTTTGTGCTTAGAAGACTGATTGAACGAAATTTTTAAAAATCTCGGATTTTAATTTTTGATTGAAAATAAAACTATTGAAATAAAAATGTTTATCATTTTTATTAAGTTTTACTATCAAATTAGCTTACAGAAAAGTGGAAAATAGCTTAAAAGTGCACACTTTTACTTTTTCTTTTATGTTCATAGCTACTTTCTCTCAATAAACCCCAAATATAGTCGCCCATCATATTTTCATTGTATTGGCCTTGATAGCGTTGTTCAAAATTCATGATGTCCTGATGGAAACGTTCTCCTTGCTCTTCGGAATAGGCTCCCATATTGTTTTTAAATTTATCCAAATGAGCATGCAGCATATGTACTTTTAATGACATCCTTCAGCCCATGGCCTTAAAATTTGTAAGCATATCCTCAACCAACTTTTCGTAGTTTTCAGTTTTATTATTTCCTAAAAATCCAGAAACTACTGCTTTAAAACTGTTCCAACTTGCTTTTTGAGTACGATTCAGCAACGTTGGAAATTTTTCATCGGCGAAAATCTGTCTTATTTGCGGACCAACAAAAACCCCAGCTTTAACCTTTGCTTCCGATAACTTCGGAAAAAATTTTTTTAAGTATCCAAAAGCTTCTGAAGTTTCATCCAGTTTTTTAACAAATTGTTTCATCAACCCTAACTTAATGTGCAAAGGCGGCATTAACACTTTTTCCGCTTCAACAATCGGCTCAAATTTGACGTTCTGTTTTCCGACACACAATTCTGTTCTTACAGGCCATGACCGTTGAATATAGTGTTTAGAATCCGCTCTGCTATCCCACAAGCACAAATAACACGGATACTTTGTATATCCACCCTGTAGCCCTATTAAAAATCCCACCATTTTAAAATCTCCAATCAGCTCCCAGTTATACTCACGATACTTTACAGATTCAAGCAAAATTTTGACACTTTCATAATTTTCTTTAAGATGTACTGAGTGAGCAATTGGAAGAGACGGAAATTTATTTCCGTTGTGCAATAGAACTGCTTTTAAACTTTTTGTAGAGCTGTCAATGAATAAACGCCATTCGCTAGGGACACAGGTTATGCCAATTGCTTCAAACATACCTTTTAATGTCATTACAAAAACAAAAGTCCATCTTCCTTCGTGAAAAACGTTGCAAACATTTCATGCCTAGTCCGCTGATCCGTGATCTTAACATCATCAAGCAAATTCCACTGTTTTAACCGAGAGCCTAGAAGCTCTGCTTTATTTTTTGGCAAATTCAAATCTCTAATTAGATCGTTAAAATCTTCTGAAGTAATGAGATAGTGTTTTGGTTGTTCAGGTGTAGGCAAAAACTCCTTATCGGAATTACTTTTATAAGAACTAAAAGATGAGCTACTTTTCTGCGATAATTTTTTTGGTGGCTCAGGTACTGGTCGTGTCAGGTCGTGAGCAATTGGAGCAGAAGAAGATTCGAGGTCAGGATATTCAATAGGTTTTGCATTTTTACCTCTACGTCTTTTACTCGGATTCACCATACAAAAGTAGCAGTCAGTAATATGGTCTTTTGGTTCTCGCCAAATCCTTGGTATTGCAAATTTCATAGACCTTTTTCTCACCTCGATACCAACCTAAAAATATAAAATAAAAAATTAATATGTCTATTATTTTGGATTCATCGCTTAATTAAATAAAAATTCCTTACCTTCCAAACACCTTACAATAACTACAAGCAACATGTGGAGCCCATGGCTCATCTTGATTCCGTACAGGACAGTCAAAATATGCTTCATAGGCTTCACAGAGAACGTGAGATGTCTTTAGTTCATATTTCACGTCTCAAACTTTAATAAGTTGACCACATATAAAAACAAAATGCATCAGCATCGTATTTGCACTTTCGTGACGACATTTTAGAGTTATTCTGGGCTTGTAAATAATACCTGATGGTTGTTTATCACTCGGGTGCCATCTAGCGGCACAGTGTAAACGTTAATACCCCACTCTCACCGCGCGGTCTTTTTAAAAATATTAAAATTAATTAAAATTTATGAAAAAATTGAAAAATGAGTATTATTATTATAACTATCACAAAAAGCAAACTTTATACCGAAAAAGGTATTTTCTTTTTCGTTTTTGTGCATAACTAACTGGAAAAATAATAGTTATAAAACTTTAGGACAAAGAACTGAGGCAATTTTTTTGTAGAGTCGTGTTATACCTCTTTAAGAACAAAAAGCAAACTGGAAGGCACGAACATCTTTTATTGAGCCGGATAAAACAGCCAGGGAAGAGAAATTGACTGGAATATCAGGACGTTCGCTAAACAACTAAGAAACGATGGCAAAAAGTTTACAAGGAAAGGAAATAAAAGAGTGGTAGATAATTTAGTATACTCCTGGAACTCCGAGACTAACAAGATGACCCCGCAGCCAGTCGATACTCGCTCAAGCTCTAACAACAGGGAACGAGTTACTGACGAACAAAATAAACAAAAAAACTAATAAATTCATCCGTGGGAATATCTACAACAATTAAAATTACATTTTGGAATTTACATGGCTTTAATAACCTAGAGCCTAGCTCATTAATTGGTGAATCGGATATCATTGCAGCGTGCGAAACCTGGGTCACCCATCCCTATACCCCTGGATTCCTGGAAAAGTACAATATTTATTGGTCGGAAGCATTGAGAGAGCACACGGTTGGCAGAGCAAGCGGTGGATTACTAACGGCAATAAGCTCTCAATATAATTCTACAATAATTGAAACTTCACCGTGGTGGATCTTCAATGAAGTACTACTAGGCTCATACTTAGTTATTCTTGGTTCAGTATACTTCCGTAAATGCATTGACCTCCAGTTTATACTTGATATGTTGCAGGGCACTATTGACAATATTAAGGCATCTCGCACGTTCGACCTTTTTATCATCGGTGGAGATTTGAACGCAAAAGTGGGACTGTTAAACCCTTGGCCAGCTGACCTTTTCACAGGTTCCCAATTACTCGACACATTTAGTACCACTGACAATTCTAACTGTGAAAGAGGCCGCAGGATTATTGAATTCATGGTGGAAAACGACTTTGTACTCCTGAATGGGAGGACAATCAGTGATTTCCCAGCTCAGCCCACATACGACAACCTTGGCACATCGATCATTGATTTAGTCTGGACCGATATCTCATCTCTGCACCTGATAAACGACATGGAAGTTATAATGGAACCATCTTTGTCCGATCAACATCCAGTTTGCCTTAGCATACCAATAGCAACTCTACATAATAAAGAAGTAAACAAAAATACAGCACATTTTACCAAGATCAAATGGACTGAAAACGCTGCCACTCTATTCCACGACCAGCTCCTAAGTTTCCAGGTACCACCAGACCTGACAAACCTCTCAACTGATAATCTTCAATGTCTTCTTCATGACCACATGTATTCTGCTGCTATTAAAGCTAATTTGGTAAAAAACTATGGTACTACAGCCAATAGTTGGACACTACGAAATCCTTGGTTTGATTCCAACTGCAGAGTGGCAAAAAGTGAGTTTCAAAAAGCTCTCAGAAAACTTAAAAAAGACAAAAACAGCAACATTATCAGAGCAGAAGTCATCTGCAAAAAAAAACAATTATCGGGAAGTGTGTAAAGTAAAGAAAAAAGCTCATATTGATAGTATAAAAGCTGCTTTTGCCAACGTCAATGCGCCGGCGGACTTCTGGGCTGCTGTTAGAAAATTTAACTTCAAGCACAGCTCAACTCAAGACATTTCAATCGACATATGGAACCAATTCTACGCTAACATCTTTAAGCCAAGGATTACTGGGTCCTATTTATCGGCTTGCAATGCCAATGACATTTTAGATGCGGAAATCCGAATACCGGAGCTTAACTCCATACTTAACAAGCTGAAAACTGGCAAAGCTGCTGGCCCTGACTTATTAACAAATGAGCTCTTTAAAAATCTGTCGGCGCAGCACAAAGATCTACTGTTGCCCTCTTCAACAAAGTGCTTTACGAGGAACGCGTACCGAAAGATTGGGCGAAGCTTTGGCTGACGATGATTCACAAGAAAGGCGATAAAACCGACCCAAATAACTACCGTGGGATTGCTCGAGTCCATATAATTACTAAAATCTTCACGAACATTTTGAAAAAGCGGCTGGTTCTTTGGGCGGACAAAGAAAAGATTCTACCTGACTCGCAGATAGGCTTTAGAAAGGGTCGTAGTTGCACAGACGCAATTTTCACTCTCCTCAGTGCCATCCAAATTCAATTCCGACACAATGATGGAAGAGAAATTTACGGAATTTTTGTCGATTTTCAAAGAGCTTTCGATTCTGTCCCTCATGGGCGACTCTGGCAAAAGCTACAAGCCCTAAATTTAAGCTCCAAGCTTATCCAACACAATTAAGTCACTATACGATCAGGCGTCTATGCAGGTCAGAACCAAAGAAGGCCTTTCAAATGATTTTGAAGTTACTGAAGGTGTTTTAAAAGGAGAATCTCTAAGTCCAGACCTGTTTCTCCTGTACCTGCACGATTTCGAGCAATTTTTCCGCTCGAAAGGACTCTATGGCCTAGATATCAACGGAGTGGTCGACATTCTCATGCTCCTGTACGCAGACGACACCGTGATCTTCTTGCATTCACACATAGATCTCCAGCGAAAGCTGAGAGCTCTTGAAGAATATTGTGACTTGAACAAGTTAACAGTCAACAAAACAAAAACGAAAATTCTTGTTTTCAAAGCTGCAGGAAGAATCCGGGATTGCCCAAATTGCTACAGGACATACAAGCATTCCTGCCTAGAACTAGTTAAAAGCTATACATATCTTGGAGTCGAGGTATCCACTTCAACCAGATGCTTAACTGCCCTACACGCTGCTACCAGCAAGTCGAAAAGTGCTTCAGGCGCGACAATCGCATTGCTAGCTAAGGCCAAATGTGACTCGTGGAATGCTCATGTCAAGATATACGACAGCATGGTTTCGTCTGTATTTTTATACGCCATTCCAGCCTGGGGACTCTGGTACAGGAACTCACTGGAAACAGCTCAAACTTATTTTTTTAAGAAGATGTTTCAACTTCCCAGAAATACACCTGATTGGGCGGTACGCCTTGAATTTGGACTCGAACCAGTAGCACTGAAAGCGATGACATGTACCTGGAGTTGGATAATCAAAACTCTTAAATCTGAGGAGAATTGTCTGCACAAAATGTGTTTATTACGCCTCTTCAAACTGGCAAAAAACATTACGTCTACCTCTCCGTTCAACTGGGCCACTCAGCTTAGAGCTTTCCTGACAGAATGCGATGCCTCCGAGCTGCTTGAATCTACTGACCCACTATTATGGGAAGCCAAAACGGACTTGATTCTCAAACGATACCAAATCATCTTACTCGAAAATGACATGAGTGCAGGAAAAAGCTCGAATTCTCTTGAGTTCTCGTTGAAACAGCCTGACCAGCGAGTTCCTGCCCGATACCTACTGATGAGAATTCCATTTAGCAGCAAAAGATTAATAGCACAATTGAGACTGTCCAATATATACAACAGCTTCCTAATCTCAAACAAGCACCTATCAAGATTTGGTCGGAACCCCACTTGCCAATTATGCAACTTAAAAGCCCCGGACACCATAGAGCACCGACTGACTACTTGTCCACACTTTGCTAGTCCTAGGACCCAGTATTTACAAGACCTACTGCATGGCAATGTGCAAATTCCGGACATTCTCTCTTCATTGGACTTGAAAACCACATATGCAATCATCAATTTTCTATCAAAGTCACTACATCAAAGAGCATGGGCTCTACTTCTCTTACTACTTTATCAATGATAACCATTTTTTTAACTTATTACAACAGAAGAAAAAAAAAAAAAGTTTTGAGGTTTAGATAAATTTTATATTATTTAATTTTATTTTTATTTTTTGCTTGTTACTATCTAGTCAGAACTCTACTTATTATAACTTTTTACGTCTTTAAATGGGAAAATTTCTATATCTATTATTTTGTATTGTATTATCTATATTACATTGTACTATTTGTATCCGAAATTTTATATTATATACCCCCTTCCAAAAACATTCCTGTATATGGTTAACGCAATAAACTATAATAAAAAAAAAAAAAAAATTAACAGTTAATAAATTATTCATTAAATACGATTCATTAAATGTTAATAAATATTTGTTAAAGGTTAACAAATATTTACTAACAGTTAATAAGTACAATATATTTTGAGATACGCCCTTATGGTTCTAGTAACGCGATTTATTATCTGTTAACAAATATTTGTATAAAATGAAAAGCAAAAATAGCAATTTTCGTTTGACACTTTTTATGATCTTATAGCTGGGATACATGATAATAATTCAATTCGATACATAAATTAACCTTTTTAATATTTAAAAATATAAAAGATAATTATGAGATGTGATAGAATTTGGTATTTTCCAATAAACGTTATTATAATGTAATATAATTAAATGCAAATAATTTATGAAGATGATTTGTGTTTATAAGCAATCTTCATATCGCATGACGTACGAAGTGAAACAAAATTCATTCAACAAAATATTTATTAACTGTTAATAAATATTTGTTAACTATTAATAAATACTTATTAACTATTAAGAAGCCGAACTTTCTTCCCAAATAAATATTTATTGAATGTTAAGAAAAATATTTATTAAAATTTAATAGAGAATTAAATAATTGATATTCAAATAAATTAAATTATTATTAGTTAATAAATCCTTCTATCGGTGTAAAATGATATTTTGGAAATGACGTTTTCAAAATCAAAACAGTGCGCAATAATATTTAATCAATTGATCAATGATTGAAGTAGATTTAAAACAAAATATTTTTTATAACAAACGCTTTTCATAAAATCCAGATTTTATTTCTATCATCGTGTGAGATAAACCATCAAATAATTCTGTTACATAATTTTACAATGGATTTTCCAAATATGGCACAAGATTTTTAAAATGATTGGAGAAAAAGAGATTTTTAATGCATAATTAATTTCTTTTTTATTATAAAAAGCTTATCAAAAAGGTATATACCATCTAATATATTACTTAAAAAAAATTTGGCCTGTTACGAAAAAAAAAAGAGAAAGTCTCTTTATTTTCGATTAATATTTATCGATAGTAATAAAAAATGAATCATTTTTTTTTAGTTAAGCAGTGAAAAAATTTACAACTTTTCGTGAGCATGGAAGTTATAAACAAAGGTAATAAATTCCCCTGAGTTATCTAATACTCTATAACTGACTGATAAACTTGAACATAAAAACTTTTTTTATTTTAGCGTATTTTTCATAATGCCACTCTGAAAAATTTTTAGAAGTTTTAAAGAAATCTTATAATTAAAAACAAAAAAATATAGAATAATGAATAAAAATGAAGTGTCAATCGTTGAGAGAATTTCTAATTTTTAAAAGAATAAGAAAATAAATACAAGACATTCCTAAAAAAATTACTTTTCCAATTAATAAATTTAAATAAATGTATTCAATAAAAAGTGAAATACATTGTCATGAATGTGATTTTAAAATGCATTAATTTTAATCTACTATGATTCACTTCTTATGATTACAGATTGCAGATAAGTATTCTTTTCGTGTCTAAAAATATTAAAAATTTATGATCTAAAAATATAATTTCAATAACGATTGCTCAAATCACCTAGTAGTGTACTGCAACACTTTAATAAGCAGAAGTTATTGAATTTCAATTCCATGCTCACTTTTAACTTAAAAATGTAAGTATATCTTTATCTATACTAATAAATGGAGCGCCGGTTTTTGTCCGGTTAAGGGTTATACGCAGCTGCAAAGCTAAAAACAACATTTTTTATGAATTTTTCTAGACACAGTTTTTAATTATCAATTACAAGTGATGGTTATTCAAATAGAGCCTACTTTCAAGAATACAATAGCGCGTCAATCATGTAAAATATAAATGTGCACCGCTCCGTAGAAGATGCTCTGAACGACCTCTAAAAAGGCGCTTGGCGGTGATCTCCATTTCGGTGGTTTGGATTATCTGGAAATCAAAAATATGGTGAATTCTTTTGCTGGTGATAGATTAATGCAGGTATTGGACGAAGCGAATAAGGAAAATTTTGATTTTTGACAAAAATGGCGTCTATTTGTAAAAATTTTTCGTTTTGTTGAAAAGCAATTTTCTAAATTGTTAAAAAAAAAATAGTAATAATTTTTGAATCTTATTCCTTCGTTCAATACCTGCATTTTCAATCTATTCTTGTAAAAAGAATTCACCATATTTTTGATTTCAGATAATCCAAACCACCGAAATGGAGATCACCGCCAAGCTACCTCTTTTCAGAGGTCGTTCAGACCATCTTCTACAGGAGCGGTGCAGATTTATATTTTTTCATGATTGAAGCGCTATTGTGCCTTTGAAATTAGGCTCTACTTAAATAACCATCACTTGTCATTGATAATTAAAAACTGTGTTCAGAAAAACCATAAAAAATGTTGTTTTTTAGCTTTGCAACTGCGTATAACCCCTTAAACTACGAAAACTACTGAACTGATCGGAATGTAATACTAATACCATTAGATGCATGTGTTTCGGCGAAAATTTCAGTATATGATATATTAGTGATTACTTATCTGGAACATAAATTTTTTTTGACTTAGAAATAATGAATTTTTATGGTAACTAAATTTATTCTATTCGATTGTCATTTGTTTAAAATAAATTTTTTAATTCTATTGATTATGTTTATATACTAGGAAAATTACTTCACTTATGAGACCTGCAATTTCTTTAACTGAAACTTTCAATGCTCATTAAAATTTTTTTTTTTTCATATCAATTATTATTCATTTTTGTAAGAAAGACATGGAATGTGCCATAATGATTGCACATTGAAAGTTGCTAAATGAATATTAGCAATAATTAATACATGGATAAAAGGTACATTTCAACCCGGACATAATTTCGAATCTGCACAAGTCAAAACAATACTCTAATTAAATTTCAAGTCTAGATCTAAAAATGCAATTCTATAAAGCGCTCAGCGGAGCGAGCAAGTAACAGCTAGTATATATATAAAATTGAGGTGTGTACCCCGATATTTCACTTTGCAGCAAAACTACGCATCGCAAACGAAAAGTGTTTATATGTGGCAATAGGTACAAGGTTCCCATCGTGCAGTATGATGGTTGCAAGTTGATAATTATAAGGGTATACTTAAAAGATACGGGCGTTGAAAGATTTTAAATTAAAAATGTGAGACTATCATTGGTCTAAATGGTCTAGATTGTTCTAAAAATTTCTGGAATGATCTAGAAAGCTTATAATATGTATGGGTGAGTTCTCTGTAAGGATGTTTTTTGCTGTCCCAGGCATTTTTTTATAAGAAAAATTGTTATTTTGTTACTAAACAAAATTTATTACGAAAGTAAAAAAACATTTCTATTTGGAGCATTGAAAACAAAAATGAAATAAATTTTGGTTTTTTTGCTATAAATTCGTAAACCACTGAAATGTCAGTCCCCTGGGCTGTCCCATTCCCAAAATTAAAACTTTAAGATTTAATTTCAAGTTATTCGTCAATAATATATAATTTGGTCCATAATGTCTTATAATCTCAATTAGTTAACTAACAATCTTCTTCAATAAAAGTACTGAAAAATTAATTTGTTTCATTAAATTCATTAAACCAAAGTTTGTCCCAGGCATTTTAAGATCAGTTCCCCTGCCAGAAGTTCAAAGCCAAAAAAAATTCCAGCGTGTTATTTTACTTTTGTAAGGTTTATAAGAATCTAACTAGCCTTGAGTTAATAACCATAAGGCTATTAGCGCTTTATCATCATTTTATTTAGTGTCAAAGCACCGTTTGTGCTGGAAATATGTGTCTGGGCCACTTCAAAACTCAGTCCCCTCGCAGCTATTTTCATCTATAATTTATTTATAAAATTAAATCCATAACTCTTAATATTATTCTAATTAATGTAAACATTAATTGAGAACTTGAAAAGTTGGATGCATTGAAATAGTTTGCTTGATTTTTCTCAATTTGATAAAAAAAATCAGTCCCCTGGCAATCAGTCCCCTGTCATGTTATATATGGCAAAAGATACACAAATATCGCAAAAAGTAAAAATTAATTCGGCTGTTTATTTATTATAATTAAGCTGATAGTTTTGTTAGCCCTTGTTAATTTTTTTCTAATAAAATCAAAAATAATTTGGTCGGACAATTTTGTACAGATTTAGGACGTCCTTACAGAGAATCACCCGTATATACCAATGTTCGAATCCGTCGAAAATGTTCGAGAAAATTATAAAATTATCTAGAAATTTTTAGAAAGATCTAGTAAAATCTTAAAATCCTACGTTTAGATTCTGATCGAATGAGAATGTTCTAGAAAATTTTCGAATGATTCAGACATGTCTAGAATGATATAGAAATTTCTAGATGATCTGGGAAGTTATAAAATCTACGTTTGGGTTCTGCACGGAAAAAAATTTATTGTTGCTGTAACAGGAGGCAGTCATGTTGTAGCAACAGGAAAAATCC
>NW_025402709.1:0-2046 GCF_020080835.1 Cotesia glomerata
AGCAGTTACCCGCCCGCTCCGCTGGGCACTTTATAGAAGTTGTATTTTTGAGATCTAGACTTAAAATTCAATTGGAGTATTGTTCTGACTTGCACAGATTCAAAATTCTATCGGATTGGCCTGTACCTTTTATCCATGTCATAATTCCAGCGAATATCCATTGTAACTTTCAATGTGCAATCACTATAACATTTCCGTGGCTTTCTCCAAAAATGAATAATCATTTTTGGATTTACGATTTTAATTTTGATTTTACGAAATCTCTTAAAATGAATAGCCAAATTTCTTTTCCACATCTCAAGTGTTTAGAAAATGTTTTCATTTTAATCTGTTACATTCCCGCGATCCCGTAATAAGAACAATTCATTGGTTATGTGATCAGCAAAAATAAAATGTATGCAAAATACTTAGTCCGTTGACTATATAGCTACATGTAAAGTTAAATTTTAGAAACCTTACAATGACTTTTCGCCGCTGCCAAAGAGACGATTGTGGTAAGAAAATATAATTATTAAAAAGGAAAATATTTTAATCTGTTGACCTTGGAGGCCATCCCTGTAATTACCTGTTTCTTAAGGTAGATGTAATCGTGATGTAACTCTCGGTAAAGTTCTAGAAATTAATCAATATTTTATTAACAAAAATGAAATTTATTTAAGCCAATCTAGGATGTCAATGATTATTAACTGGCCGAATCAATAATTTAATTCTCACGACTCCTAAACCCAAGAGGTCTAGAACATTCTTCGGTATAAGATCCCCAAGAAGAATGCTCACAATGCTAAACGAATAAGATTTAATTACAATTAATTAATTATTTAATTATTATTAGGCAAAATATTATGAACAATTGAATTATCAAAAATTTGATTTAATAATGAGAAATAGTAAAATTGATTAGCCGGGTATACGACCCCCTTGGCTCATCAAAGAAATCAAAGTCTCAATATCTGTGTAAGTTTTTGTGCTTGAAGAACCCCTGGGCTTCCTTGTTGGACTTTGGATGTTACTTGCTTGCACACTTCACTACTTCTGTCTTGTCGCCGCTACTCAACTGACCAAGAAACCCAAAATTTCCCCACTTAATGCTAGTCGTGGTCCCGAAGACCGAGACGCGCCAGTGCTGCGTCGACTAATTATCACGCATGTGCGGTTTACCGTCTGGCAGGATAAATAGCTCCTAGTTACAGTAGCATCTATAGATCAGAAATAATTCTGAGACGCAAAAGTCCTTAGCCATTTTTCAATCAGACGCATAGATAATTAATTATTAATTAAAAATAACGTCCTCTATACGTTAGAGAGAGAGCACTAGTGTCAAGTCAAGTGCATTTCAACGAAGACGCTTGCACGTGTGAATGTGTAAGTAAATATGTGTGACTACGTTAGCTATAGAAACTAGTTAGTCATAACAGTTAGTTGTCTTTGTTTGGTACATATTTTACTGACACTGCCGCTATCTCTCTAACAAATAAAGAGACGTTATTTTTACCAATACTACCTATCTATGCGGTTAATTGAAAAATGGCTAAGGACTTTTCGTCTCAGAATTGTGTTTTTTCATCAGATGCCACAATGGCGTCCGTGACCTTTGGGACACCCGTATTTACTGGACACTGGCGCTCTCTCTCAACAAATAAAGAGACGTTATTTTTAATTAATTATTAATTATCTATGCGGTTAATTGAAAATGGCTAAGGACTTTTTCGTCTCAGAATTATTTTCTTCCATCAGATGCTGCAATGGCGTCCGTGACTTTGGGATACCAGAAGAAATATAGTATATATATATAAGGTATATATATATAGTATATATATATATATATATATATATATATTAGGTGTGCCAAATGTAATCTCTGTGGAGAACCTTGAAAATTGGAATTTTGAGTTCCACTTTTAACAGCAGCTGTGTTTGGGCATTTCCTGAAATATTTTGAGGTTGAGAGGATTTATTTGATTATTTATAGGATTTTTAACAGGAGATTTAATTGGGCACTTCCGGCCAAATTCTTGAATTTTCACCGGTGTTCGGTTAACAGGTCCA
>NW_025402710.1:0-2046 GCF_020080835.1 Cotesia glomerata
TTTTTGTATTTCACATCTTTTTGTAGAGAATGAAAATTATTAAAACGAGCCTAATTTTTTTTGTAAAGTGCAAATGTTATTGAGATGAGTTTTATGAACGTGGACTTGGCGCAATTTTTTACAGTGAAACTGTTTTTGTTCGGTAATATTTTCAGTGACAAACTTTTCAACTTATCATCGCAAGCTTCTCTGCACGGATGTTTCTTGTAGAATGCCATTCGGATTTTTCTTTTTCTTTTAAGTTGAAGTTATTGATTCTCGCGAAGAAATTATGTAAATTATTTTTACAGTGTTTATGGAAAAAAATTCTTCATCTGATGATGCAATTATGAAACTTCTCGATCATGTCAGTGTCATTGCCGTTTCAAATTGCCAAATTTTAAATGGAATCGAGCCCATTCTTTGTAAATACAGATAATTTCTTTTGACGGCCTTTTTAATTCTTTCCGGGCTTTTCCGCAAAAAGCATGTGCAAGGACTTTCATCTTCAACAATATCTTCAGAGTCATCTTTGTACTTACATTTTCAGGGACATCTTCAGGGACATTTTCAGGAACTATTTCGGTGGGCCAGCAAAGTTCGCGTTTTCAGGAACTCATGGATCTTAGGTTAACCTCGCTTTAGGGTCACCATTCTCGTCAGGTGAAGCATTGTTCTGTATTGGTGATTTCACTTTGTCTCGCGCATGTGGATTTTACATTTTCTTTGCTGCCTAAAAAAATAATTTTATTTTATTTTTTAGTCATAATAGCCAATAAGCCAATAATAATAATAATAATATGCTCGATATTGAAAGTATAATAATGTTGTACACGAGGTACGTAATATACTACCAAATAATGCATACAGCATTATATGGTGCTGATAAAAATCATAACCCAAGAAATAAAAGGAAATAAAAATTAATTTGGTATACATACCGTACTTTCGCAGAAGATGCGTTTTCTGGATGTTATTTTCCGATTACTTTAGTGGCAAAGCCGTAAACCGTCGATAACACTCACTGTGGTAAAGTTGAAAATTGTTTAGCTTTGTAGGGAAGCATGCCCCGTGTCCACTGAGTTTATTATTTTTTCGAACACTCAATATAGCATTACACTTAATGAGATTATTCTTCACTAAATGATTTTTAACTGAGAAGACAATGTTTTTTTTTTGCAAAAAACGCGAAAAGGCGTTACATTAGACATTTTTATTGATTTTTAACAGTTACTATAACTATAATAATGCTTCTTGAATATTCTTTTCGAATGATTACGTATGCTCGTCTATACTAAACGAACGTTAGTCCCTTCTTTCTTACTTCTCCCAAAAATCTTTCACAATGCTTTACACAAAGGGCCGTAGTACCCCGATCATGCGCACAACTAACCTCCTCCAAGCGTACCTTATTACTGTCTATGTTATGTTAGCGTGTGTTGCTTGAATCTTTAAAAATAACGATAATAATTAAAGATACGTCATTTCCTCCCAGATGAAAATTGGTGAGCTGATTGTTAATATATTGATGCGATAAATGAAAAAAATCAGCTAGCAATAAGTTGAGGAAAACCTAGTCAGCTGATGCATATAAATTGGCAATAGATGCTTCTGCCTAACTCCTATGTAATAACTTTCAAAGTATCAGCTGACGGTTTTTCCACCAAGATACAGCCAGCTGACCCATATATTTATCCACAGTTACATATAAGCAATCATCAGGTAAATTTTTGTTTGAGAGGAAATCACAGAAAATAAATTTTTTTTTTTCATGTTCGAGACACCAGCTAACGTATAATACACTATGTTGTAACCAGCTGATTATTTTTTTTCGTTGAGATATTGGATTAGCTACAATTTGACAAATTTTTAGCTGAGAGGAAATGAATGAATGTATTTTTTTCCTACGTGCGTGGAGGCTACAACCGCTCACCCCCAACCGAGCGCCAGCTGACGTTCACGAGGCTTTATAATACTATACTCTGATGCGTCTGACGAATTATCTCTCGAGAGGAAATAATTAACCAAATTTGCACCTGGCTCCCGGACTAGTATCATATAAATCTA
>NW_025402711.1:0-2046 GCF_020080835.1 Cotesia glomerata
AAGTATGCGAGGCGCCATCTGAACACGAGGCTGATCACTAATCGAAGTATCGACCAATCATCGATCGCAACGGAATACTGGACGCATCCCGTAATACAACGGCCGGCTAGAAGAAGCTGTGAGCTGATTGGATGCGAGTTTTTGGAACGAACCGAAAGGAAAAGAGCATGTGTTGCCGAGGAAGCAGCCATATTAATAGAATTCTGAACTGGACGCCGTGACTGTAAGTATCAGTGCCTCTCTTTTGATTATTTTTGCTGTTTATTTTTTTTTTTTTGTCGCTGACGTGAGTACAATTGTGTACATTATTGTGCAATATTTCGCTTCGAGTTGTTTTGGACACTACGACCCCCGGACACGCCATCACCGGAACATCGACGCTCTTCCGTCAGTTTTGCCGCCAACTTCGCTCACTTAGCCAGCATTGCCCGAGATCTAGTCTCACGGTAGCTGCAGGGGTAGAGTCTGGTCGCTGTCTTTATTAAGGCCCCAGGGTGTCATCACCACCAAATTTCGTCGTGTTAAAATAATTCTTGTTTATAATTCGAGAGTTGCACGGAATTAGATAAAGTCCGTGCGGTATTTTTGAAGCTTAGTGACGACACTCTGCGGCACGGTACCCGTTGAGAGTCGCGTAAGTTTGTGTGTGTGGAATTCTTTGGTCCGGGATTATAAGTACTGCTTTACCTACCTCGAGCTTTCAAATACCCGACAAAGCGGCTTAGTAAATTGCTTGGAAAATAAGTTTGACTAATTCTGAATACTTTCGCATAATTCTGATTTTTTTTTTTCTTGTCATTGTTTGGAACAATTTGGCGATTTGAATTATTTTTGGATAATTTTTGGAGATCTTTGTTAGGTTTTTTGCGATTGAATTTATTATATTCTCTAGAAATTTGTGTATTAAGAATTTTGCGATTGAAATTATTGGTTGAATTTTTGCGATTGAAAATTATTATTTTTAAAAAAAAAAAAGAAACTTCTGTAAATAAATTTATGGTTGCGATTTTTTGATAAAGTTTTACGATTGAGATTTTTGGTTGTATTAATTTGGTTAGGCGCGATTGAGGCACGGATTTTTGGATAAGAATTTTGCGATTGAAATTTTTGATGCTTCCCGATAAAATTTTGCGAGTTGAGAATAATAGTATTTCACTTTTTAATTTTTGAGATAAATTTGGCGAGTTGAATTAATTTATTTGTTTTGAAAATTTTTGAATAAAATTTGGCGAGTTGGAATTAATTATTTGTTTTGAAAATTTTTGAATAAATTTTGGCGAGTTGAATTAATTAATATTTTTTGAAAGAAAAAGACTTTGTAATTTTATTTTCGGTTACTCGAATACTTTTGTAATTTGTTTTATTTTTTGAAATGTTTAGAATCATTGCGTTAGCACTAGTTTTTGCGTTAGAATTATTTTTTGCGTTAAAATAATTTTTGGTATTAATGCGACATTGCCGACAGAATATATTTGATTTGTTGAATAAACCGCTGCTGGATTAGAAGTGCACGCCTCAATTATTTTGTTTAATTGTTGTTGCTCTGATTAACCGATCCCATCTGTCCAATTTCGATTTCTTTGTGTCCGTCGATTGTCAATGTTATTCGATTTTTTGAATCTCTTCCAGCACCGACCCAAGCCGCCCAATGGAAGAACAACTTAGCGATATCGACCCGTGGAACATTGAGTTCCTGGCGCCCAACCAAATCTACGAACCAGGGCGGCCACCATTGTTTGTTGACCTGATCCGGATTCCTGTCGACGCCAGTGCCGGGGTAAAAGGCATCACGTATATATAATTACATATGACTTTATATATAATTAGATATGATTATATTTGTAGCCATTTTCATATATAATCATATGTAACTAATTTATATATAAATATATATGGGTCATTCCACCAAATAAGGAGGAGGCTCTTTTTGCAGGGGGCGACCTCTGGACTATGTTTAAAATTTATGGAGGGGTGTTCTCTAGTCATAAGACAAAAATTCCCTGAGAGTTTTGGCTCTTAATACTGCAGCGGTCTTGAAGTTATGAT
>NW_025402712.1:0-2041 GCF_020080835.1 Cotesia glomerata
TCCGAACAAAAGCAGTTTCACTGTAAAAAATTGCGCCAAGTCTACGTTCATAAAACTCATCTCAATAACATTTGCACTTTACAAAAAAAATTAGGCTCGTTTTAATAATTTTCATTCTCTACAAAAAGATGTGAAATACATAAAAATACCAAGAGACCGTTATAATTTTTGAGAAATTGAAAAGAAATTTGTTGAAAGTTAAAAAATAAAAAAAAAATTTTTTATCGTACTTGGCGCGCGTCATTGAGTACCCCAAATTTATTCAGGATAAATAAACATCCTTTTAATGCTGAGAAATTTATAAGTAAGTCAACCTATGTTATTTCATAATAAGTTTTACAAAAGTTAGGTAAAATTGACATGTCATACGCAGTTATGCAAACTACATATAAGTCGATACGCATGCATACGTTGGGTCGGTTGCATTGTGAGAATTGTGTTTACTAAAAATAAAACATATGGCCGACTAAATTGGGACAATGCGGTGTGAGTGCCAATCAAAATGTGTTAATCACAATTAAACGAATCAATATCAAACTTTAATATTGCATAAGGTTCTTCATTAAAGATCAATGACGAAGCTGAAAAAATGAATCCAAAAATTTTATATAATTTCAGATTTCTTGAATACATCACCATATTGACAGTTGTTCTCGGGTTTTTCACTAAAACTGATAATTAATACACTAAGCAATGTTTGCAATGAGTTTAGTATCCTTGACTAATGAAATCTATATAAATATATAATATTGTTATGTCCGAAAAATATGATCTTGGGATTCGGTAGCTGGACTATCGGAGGTTCGGATAACAGATGAATTTCCCTAACGAAAGTATCGTTAAGTTTTATTTTATGGGTTCGCGAAGGTGAAAACCCCGGAGAGGGCCCCTTGATTAAGACAATCGACCTCGGAAATAATAATAATAACCTCCACTTACTATTGCGAATCTTGACTCCAACGATGATTCTTTCTTTGATTGGACTTTATCTTCCGTTGCTTGGCCGCTTCCTTCCTCCTGTTGGACTGGAGGTTAAAGGTTGAAGGTTGAAGGGCTTCTTAATTTATGAATGATGGTACACTTTGATTCAAGTTTTTAGGTTTATATTCAGATTAAAGGCCCTATGGGCAAACACGTCTTAATTTACACTGATCACTTATTAACTAATACCAATATAAAATAGCGTTGAAAGTATATGAGTTCGTAACCGGAGTAACGACCCCGGCAAACAAAAGTTCGCCGATTATAATTCACAAAAGGAAAAGATGATTTGAGAGTGGGACCAGGTCACCGGAACTGCGGGAATCTCGATTATCGTAAACACGAATCGTGGCTCGAAGAATCACAATCACAGAACTCGGAAATACCGTTAAGGAACTCGAAATTGGAAATAAAGGAAAAGTGACTAATTAATTTAATAATTGAAGTCTGCCTACACGTGTCGGGGTGTAGGACTCACCCGGGCTCTAAGGCAGAACTGTTACCTTGTAAATGAGCTAGCGAATTATGGTGTTCACGTCTTTTATCACCTCGGTCGCGATTTGCAAGTGGGACTACTAATTAAACAATTGGTTCCTTTTGATGAGGTGATAATGCGCGGTAATGTGTATTCTTCAGCCACGAGTGAGTTGTCGCGCAGTCCAGGTTGTTGTTCCCTAAATATGCAAGCGCTGCACTTTTCGGCAGGAATGGGAGGCCCTGTATTATAGACGGTATGCCGGATATAACAATATGATTATATATATACAAGCGAAATCGATTTTTCTTGAGTTGAAATTCTTCCGAAAAAATTTGGGGTACTCAATGACGCGCGCCAAGTACGATAAAAATTTTTTTATTTTTTAATTGTTCAACAAATTTTTTTTCTAATTTTTTCAACATTATGACGGTTTCTTGGTATTTTTTGTATTTCACATCTTTTTGTAGAGAATGAAAATTATTAAAACGAGCCTAAGTTTTTTGTAAAGTGCAAATGTTATTGAGATGAGTTTTATGAACGTGGACTTGGCGCAATTTTTACAGTGAAACTGTTTTTGTTCGG
>NW_025402713.1:0-2041 GCF_020080835.1 Cotesia glomerata
TTTTTTGATAAAGAAAAGTCAGCGCCACAGACTAGATAAAATGAAAATGTGTAGTAATCCTCCTATAGATACGCAACTACAGTTAAAAAAAGTATTGACAGCTTACATTTACGGCCGCCAGGGCGCACTGGAATTACATCTACATAAACTGTAGCTTCAAGGGGATAGTTTGTGGTAAAAAATGCAGCCAACGCGAGATTTAAGTTAGTACCGTAGAAAAGTAAACTCCAATCTTAAGGGTGCTCACACACATGTTGATAAATTAAGGTCAATTGCTTGCAGTTATCCTTTTATTTATTTACTTTGAGTTCACTGCGAGAAATTATTGTTGTATATAATTCTATATAATAAACTAACGATGTGGCTAAGGTAAAGCAAGCAAACGATACGACTCCGTACACAAACAACACCGTATATATACGGAGTGTTACAAATCCCGGGAAATTCAAATTTTAAACGTAATACACACTTGTAGAATGGCACATGTACGAAGTCGTACACATACTACAGAATAAATGAAGTAATAATAATAATAATAATAATAATAATAGTTAAAAAATGGAAATAATTATAATGTTAATAATAAATTGATAAATATAATAGCAACGATATTTATTATTATTATAATTATTATAATAATAATAATAATAATAATAATTGTGTGTATTAGTAATATTATTATTATTATTATTAATATTATTATTATCGTTTTAAATTATTGAGTATTGAGGGATTAGATTTGAATTTATAATTATCTCCAATTTACAAAAAAATGTAAAAAATTCATGTAAAAAACAAAAAGGTTTCAATTGATAATTTAGTTTGTTAATCTAAGCCAAAAGAGTATTTGCGGCATTATTTATATGAAATTTTATTGATGCTTTCACTAAATATTGTACGAAAAGTGATTACTTTTCATTGATTTATATTGAAACTTTTATAAGCATTCAATTTCTGCGGGAAAAATACAAACTTTGAATTGAAACGTAACAAATAATGTTAAAAATATTTTTTTAATATAAAATCCCTAGAATTAGATTATTTAATAACTTTCTATATGTATTTTTCTAAATATATTTTCTTTTAATTCAATTTGCATTTGATTACCTAGGAGTCAATACTTAAAGAGCCTAGAATTGTTTGATTTTTGCTTTCTTCTGGAAAAGATCAGCTGATCAAGATCTGAAATAATTCTGTTCGAAGGCGGGATGGGGACACTTTGCCAAGAGCAAACTTTGAAGGAATTTTAAGTTTATAAGTTGGGCATTACCACGAACTTTCTGCTATAAAATCCATTAAGGAGTTCACACATAGCTGAACCAGAGGCTGTGTATGTCTTGTGCTGCCGTCTCTGAGGATTATTAATGAATAGTATCATTTAAATTTTACATATGCCGCCTGTTGCTTCTGGATACAAAGTGAGGAAGTTGTTATGATAGTGTTACAATCAGTTAATAGATGGCTGATATACCCGCTATATCGAAATAAAATACTTTTTCTCAAGACATATCTGTTTAAGTTATAAAAAGCTTGATATCTGATGATATGTAAATCGGAGTCTATTATTAATTCTATTTATATTTACAATAACAATAAGGGATTAATATAATAAAAAAATGTATTGAAGAGAAAAATTAAAATTAAATGAAAATAATATAAAATAACGAGTTTGTTTATAATTAATTAATATATTTATTTAAGGAAGTGAAAAAGAATTTAATTCAAATACAAATACCTGGCGTTTTCAGGTGACAAATAATAATTACTAATAAATAATTTTTTTATTAACACGCTTTTTATTAACTTCACCTGCTTATGTTTGTATGTTTGTATGTAATAAATAACTCTCCTTCGCGCAAAGAGACTACCATAATGATGATATTTAAATTTTGATTATTATCAACCTAGAACCCAGGTGATGACCTTCCTAGTCATCCTCTGATGACCATCCCGAAGTTATATCTCGAAACCAGGTGTTTTCCTCCGTAGGTTTTCATCGGAAATGGCACAGATAAACCCGTACATTAACCCGGAATCCTCT
>NW_025402714.1:0-2040 GCF_020080835.1 Cotesia glomerata
CCTATAACTAGGAATGGGTGTACCCTCGGAGATAGTACTCCCTACCCCAGTTCCCTGAGGCCTAGTCGACACTTAGCCAGTCCCAGAATACACGGACGGACTAGACTCGCTCGGGGCGGTGAAGATTCCGATCTCTAACACTCACTGTGTACTTCCTGATCAAGGCCCGAAGTCACTGGCTCCTGATCCACTGCTGCAACTTACACCTCGGCAGAGCAAACTCACATCAGCCGTGGCCCGCATCGTCGGAAATAATCGACACGGGTTCCGGACACTCCCAGTGAGTTACAGCAGAGAACGATCGTCTTGCTAGGTCAGTTAGTGTGACCAACCCAATATAGGGGAGTTTTGTCCACGTGAGCGTATTTTATTTGGCTCCTACTCTCTGTACCTCATCAACCAAGAGACTTAGCATCCTCCAAGGACAACGAGCGTTCTTCCATCCGCTACGGGAAGACGCGCCTGGTAGCAGTTTCTCCTCTGCCGCAGGTGTGTGTGTGTGTGTGTGTGTGTGTGTGTGTGTGTGGGTGGGTGTGTGTGTGTGTGTGTGTGTGTGTCTGTGTGTGTAAGTATGTATACCTCTTATAACTTTTGAACGGTTGAATAGATTTCATCGCGGTTGACGCCATTCGAAAGGGCTCGGCCAAACTTAGATTTCCTCCCAATTTGAACCGATTCGGACCGGTTGATTGTTAGAAATTTTGAGAAATTTCAAAAAAAATAAGAAAAAAAATTAGGAAAACGGTTGACCCTGAGGACTATCCCTGCAACTTCCCGCTACTTTCGTAATTAAGCAATCAAGATTGCACTTATTAAGTTTTTGAGCTCGTCAAGCTCAAAAATATAATTTCGTGTAGTTGTGAGCTCTCCAAGCTCAAAAGTCTGATAGAAGTTTAATAAAACATTATTTTTGAATTTTCAAACCGCAATAACTTTTGAGTGAATGTACCGATTTTCACGTGGTTGGCGCTGTTATATCCGGCGTTGCCTCATATAACACGCAGGGTCTCTCCTGTCGACTAAAAATGCAACGCTTGCACTCTATAAATTTCGGCAATCACTCGGACATTACCTCGATTAAGAAATGAGCACACTGTCGACGTTCTGTCAAATTTGCAATTTTAGACCAATAACAAAATTCAACTTCCTTCCGAAAATTACGATCCGGGTTTATAAAACCACCAAACACCACGGATCAAATGTTCAGTCTTTTATCATAGAATACGAGGGAAGGTATCCTCGTAGAACCCGTGTGGGTCCTTATACCGCGTTACCTATAAGGCAGTATACAGCACTCGGTCGCGTATAAAAATCTAAATTCATCTCAATCCGATTTTAATTTCTATCTTCTACAAACAACGACAAGTGTGCTTTTCGAGCAGTATCGAGGGCCCCGGGGTCCATAGTGATATCTTTCTCTAAATTATAGCCGTTTGATCTATTAGTTAATTAACGGCGGATCTAAGTATCTGCCGGAGTCGTTACTCTGTTCACGAACTCATTTAATAAAAATTCTAAACTGTTAAAACATAATTTTAAGCGTATAGTTATGAATGAAATAGTGTACATTGAGTGCGTCTCGTACATAGGGCAAATAATTGAATAAACTATAAAAACCAGAACTTCGAGCTTTACTTCATTCTAAATTAAGATCCTGAACTTCCTCCACTACACTGATCATCACCACGACAGAAGGAGGAGAAATCAATCCAGGACCTACCGATCAGACAACTCAAATCCATATCAACTATAAAATTCATAAAGGACGACTGTGAGTTCAGTATTTGTTATCGACTTCCCTTTAAATTCGTCGTTGGAACTCCTGGTTACCGGGAGGCGTTCGAAATCCACAATAAAAATAAAACTCTTGTAGCTTGTCTACAAGAGAAAATCAATCTAAAAACGTGTCCGAGCCTTCTCGAGGCCTACGCTACCAATAATTATTTAATTATAATTAGTTCGGACATAACAGCGCCATTCAACGCAGTTTTTTAAATTCTATAACATATATTTGAACACAAATTGATCAGACCAAAATTA
>NW_025402715.1:0-2040 GCF_020080835.1 Cotesia glomerata
AGAAATTATTCACATGGCAAAACAACGTTTGCCGGGGTCAGCTAGTAGAAAATAAATTCTAACATGTTTTTTGTGAATTCTATTTAAATAAGTAGCCAAATTAATTTTTCACATATCTAGTGTTTGAAAATTGCATTCATTTTGAGACACTGCAAAATGTCCCGATTTTATCAGCGTGGCGAACTACCACCGAAAATTTCCGTTACCGACACTAGCTAAGTGTAATGTGCCAGTCCCCATTGAGGTCTAAAGACGACACGAGGGAGAAAATCAACTACGAGCCTCAAAACCTGAGCATTAATGCGACACTTCGATCTATCCCGGTGTCAACCACGACGTTTGATATTTCTTGATCAAGTTACTACTCAAGCCACTATTATCACTATTAGGTGATTACTCACTTAAATTTATAAAACTAACTTGACTAAAACACTGCTAAAATTCTATTGAAATATGTTTAATACTATATTATCTATTAATTTTATTATTATTTGCATTAGTGATTATTCACCACGTTTATTACTATTGTTTAATTATTTATAACACTAAGTTTAATTATTCTATCCCTATAGATATTTTGCAAAATTCTACACAACCGAAATGGCCACAAGTTTATATTAAAAGTGCTTATTTTGTGTAATAAAGCAAGTTTGGTTGTTATCACCGCTATATAATTATTACTAAACTACTACTATTCACCTATCTATTTGCCATGACTATCTATCTACAACCTGCCAAAGGGTCGGACGAAGCATCTGTATCGTTGCAGTTGTGTTTGTGGGTAAGCAAAATACCACTGGCACGCAGTGAGAACTTCTGTCTCAAACTAATAAAATCATCTAATGACAAACACAATACACTCATTGGTTCACTGGAGTGAATATCCCATGAATCCTTAATTTTTAGAAGTTTAAGATTATTTCTTATCCTTCATGAGATTTAATAGTTCAAATAACTAAATTTTTAAATAAGCAAAAAATTTAGTATTTCACTCCTTAATCAGTTACATCTCGTGATACCGCAAAAGAACAATTTATAAGTTATGTAATCAGCAAAAATAACATGTATGTAAAAATTCTTAGTCCGTTGACTGAATTACTAGATGTAATGTTAAGTTTTAGAAACCTTACAATGACTTTTCCCTGCTGCTGAAGAGATGTTTGTAATAAGAAAATTTTTAGTAAACGTTATTGAAACTCAATAGACATGGCCTAAATTTCATGTTTCAAAAAGTCCTAGTTTATAAACAACAACATTTTTAGTAGGTTTTATAGAAATCTAACTACTTTATTTCATGGAACCAATTATCATAACCAAACACACAATCAGCATATAAATATCAATTTTCAACAATTTAGTTCACCAGACATAATTAGCTTTTTTAGTAGCTGGCGGGGACGGCTTGGCTCTCTGATAAAGTAGAGCCCAGTAGAACCGACATTGGATTTCCTACCTCCTCGATCATTGTTGGCGCATCTTCTGAGATCTCGCTGGTAGGTTTTTGTGTTCTTTTTTTCCCGACTGCTGGGGATTAGCCTCGACTTGGTGATCGATTTTTACCGTTGACAATTTTCAACGATTTTGCTCGACTGTTGAGGGTTATCATCGATTTGGTGATCGATTTTACTGACCGTTGAGGGGATCAACGATTTGTTGATCGATTGTTTGGGGTCAAAAATGTTACCACCTTCAACAGCAGAGTTGATATCTTTACTGTGTATCAGGTCATGGTGTTGATATTGGTGATGATATATCAATATAATAATAATATTTATTACCAGTAAAAACAGATACATAAAATACATAGTACAAAAAAGTGAAAGTACGCATTAATATCTGACCTACAGAAATGTTTTACATCTGTACATAGGACTGGAACAGTATACATAAATCCAAGAAAAACGTATAGTTAAACAACATAGTGATACTTATTCGACGATCATAAACTGTTTTATATTGTATATTGATTTGTATTGAAGTTATAGCATAGTTAATATTATTCTCAATCAAAGCATGATACATTATTCTCAGATTTTTAAC
>NW_025402716.1:0-2039 GCF_020080835.1 Cotesia glomerata
TTCCTATACTCAACCACGTTGGAGAAAGTGAGAGACAGAGATACACCTTGAATATTTTTATTAATAAACATTTTCATTTTCTTTTGGAAAACCATACCAATTGTTATTAAATATGTACTAAATGTTTATTTTCTCCCCGTTGTCTTTGATTTTTATAAGAATCAGAACGTCCAGTTTTGTGGAAATAAAATAAAGTCTGCAGATACTCCATATGGATCAATGGTAAAAAGCAAAAATATGTAGATATGTCAATACCTCTTTTTAGGATCTCGTCAGGCTTCCAAAAAATTCTACTGCTTGTTAATTATGATATTATAAAGTACCAATATGCCAAATTTCATTTGAATTCTGAATGTCAATTCTAAAACCGGTAGTACTGCCTTACGTATGTGGAGTTGTGGAAGTTGCAGGGATGACCCGTAGGCTCAACCTGTTTTTCTAATTTTTTTTCATTTCATATCAATCATTTTGTATCAGGCAGCACTTTTAACCTCCCTGCTAAGAAATTGAAAATTTTCAAAAATCGGGAAGTTATTGGTTTTACCCTCCGTTGCTTGAAAATCGAGTTTTATCAGATCTCGACGTTTTGAGGTCCTAGAAGCTCCTGACTATTCCCGCGAGGGTGTCACTATGCCTGTATGTTTTTTTATAAAGAGGTACGAAAAAGATTCTTCAAAAGACACCGGTATCGTTAACTCTCTGTCAGTTCATCTTCCGGCATATATCGATAGTTTGTAGTGTGGAGGCTTTACCCACTAAAAACATTCCTCTTCCCCTCTCCCCTAGATGGTACGGGGAGGACTGGATTGGAACCGCGTTAAAGAGATACTTCAATCCGAAGTCGTGTTATGTCCTCACGACGCCTACTCCTGGCTACTGGTCCCTTTCTATGATTTTGTCTTTCAGGAGGTGCTGTGCGTAAATCCCAACAGCTGACCAGCTTCTTCTCTTGTTTGATCATATAGGGTCACCACGTTTGAGGGGAGAGCCTGGTGCCTATGATCTCTTCTTCAGTGTTTCTTCTGTAGTCCTTTTCCATCGAGCACACTCGAAGAATGTGTGTGTTCGGAGTCGTCGATTTTATCCGGGCAGTATTTGCGATCGTGTTATGTGTTGTGCAAACCCATCTTGAAAAGATAGGCATTGAACTGCCCATGTCCCGTCAATAGCTGGGTCAGGAAAAGTCCGTATCCCTCTGTAAGCTTCTGAGAGAGCTTGCCAGACGCTGATGTTTTGGGATCAGGCGCGCCGTCCATCTGCCCGTTCCTCCCGATGTCCATCGGTCCTGCCACTCTTGTTGCGTTTCCGCCTTTATCCTCGTTCTTATGTCCTCCATGTTATCATCACCGTCTTTAGCGTCATAGAGTTTTGCTCTTTCGAACGCTAATAGGTCGATGGGCGCGGCTCCTGCAATGACCAATACAGCCGCTTTGGAACCAGTGTGGTAGGCGCAGGAACCCCTGAGAGCGCCTCGCCGCTGTACTGTTGCGATCTTTTCGCCGGTAGGTCTTCTGCTTTAATATGTCTGCCCATATCTCCGCTCCATAAAGCAGTACCGAGTGAACTGCTTCTAGAAGAACTCTTCTCTTTTTGTTCTTATCCCATGGTGTTGGTCATAATTCGTGCTAGGCTAGACACAGTCTTGTTGGCTTTCTTGCATGCACTGTCGAGGTGTTCACGGAAAGATAGTTTCTCGTCTATCATTACCCCTAGATACCGCAGGGCCCTTGTTGTCGTCAGCGTTGTTCCTCCCATGGCCATAGCGAATGGTCTTGGGAACCATTTTTGACGGGTAAAAACGACCATCTCGGTTTTTCGTTTATGAGTTTTGTGATGCTTATCGAGCCAAGTCTCGATTTGTGTCGATGGTTTCCCGAACCAGCCTCGGCCTCTTCCACGCTGTCCGGGCCACCATAGTGGCTGCAACATCGTCTGCAAAGCCTGTTAGCTCTACTTGCTCTGGCAACGGGATTTCAAGAAGCTCGTCGTAGTCTGCGTTCCATAGATCAGGCCCCATTATTGAGCCTTGCGGCACGCCA
>NW_025402717.1:0-2039 GCF_020080835.1 Cotesia glomerata
CTTGAATTACGCCCTTTTAGCTTTAGGATCGCTCGAATTTTTTTTTTACATATCTTTGTGTTTCGAGTGATTTTAAGAAGAATGGCAAAAAAAATTTTTTATGCGCCCTTTAGCATGGATCCCTACTAACCTGTAGCTATGCGTCCTTTTGCATTATAATAACGCGATATAATAAATGATTGGCGGAGAAAAATTAATATATTAATGATTTTATTACTATTTTGTTCGTTTATTTGAGAAACCCCGTAAGTCAATCAACTTCAAATCATTATTATGAATAGTAGGAATTAACAATTAAATTTTTTCATGCTTGAATATTTTTTCGATACTAACATTATTATTATTCATCATTGGCTCATGATGTTAATGCAAACTTAACCGAGAAAAATGTTTTTTGTTTCTCCTGAAAATTTAGTATTTTTGACTTATGGGGTTTCTCAAATAAACGGTTCAAGTAGTTTCGAGAATACATTGATTTTAATCTGTTACATTCCCGCGATCTTGAAATAAGAATAATTCATCGGTTATGTGATCAGCAAAAATAAAATGTATGTAAAATTCTTAATCCGTTGACCGAATAGCTACATGTAAAGTTAAATTTTGGAAACCCCACAATTACTTTTCCACCGCTGCCATAGAGACGATGGTTGTAAGAAAATATAATTATTAAGAAAGAAAAATATTCAAACTGTTGACCTAATGATTGATAACTGACATTTAAAGTGACAAAAACTTAATAATTTTTATTTTTATTTTAATAATAAAAATTATTTTAAAAATTGCATGCAAAAATGCATTTATAATTTTTGGAGCTTTTAAAGATGAAATTTTTTAAATAAATTTTTGCTATAATTTACTAGTTAAAAAATTTTTCTAAAATAAAAATTAAAAAATTTGACACCTAACTTCAGTTTTATAAAATGAGTAACAACTTTTTGAATATACCTCACGGTTTTGGAAATGCCGTAAAGATTCGGTATTTATACGATATAAATGCTGTATTTTTATCGTAATACTTCAGTTATTTTAGCCAGTTTTTTGTCGAATTATTATGAAAAATTACGAAATAAATTCAGAATATTTATGGCAATACAATAGAAAAGTTACGGTATATTTACAGCATTTAAACCGTAAATATACCGCATATTTACTGTATATCTGCGGCATTATTGCTGCAAAAACCAGAAAAGAAGATCCCTACTTTCTATTACCGGCAAAATACCAAAATATGCTGCTTTTACTACTATTATTCAATAGCTTGAAATTTTTTATAATATTATAAATTATCGTGAATTATTTTAAAGAGGTTGATAAACTAATTTCTCGATTGTTATTATTATTAATAATTTTTTTTAGTCTGAACCGGGATTCGAACTCAGATCATTTAGTTACGCACCGAAGGCTCTACCAGTTGAGCTATCAGAGACACTATCCATATCTGATTACTCAGTCACCTAATAAGACTCACCGAGTAATAAACACAGCCGTCCATCTTACGGTAGAAAGCATTATATCTTTAATTATATCAGTATAATGATTGTGTCATTCAATACGAAAGGGTTATATATATTTAGGTGTGATGATCGACGATACTCTGTCATGGGAAAATCAAGTAGTTAGTATATGCTGTCGTACAATGAGGGTCCTTGCTCAGTTAAAAATTAATAATGAAATCTTTAATGAACAGCTGAGAATAAAACTTGTAACTACTTTGATCTTTCCGATATTTGATTACTGTTGTGCTGCCTACACAAATATTTCGAAAAAACTACAAATCAAAATGCAGCGTAAAATGAACTCTTGTGTTAGATATATTTTTAAAGTATCTAGGCTGGAGGTGTCACGCCATATTATGCAAGATTAGGGTGGTTAAAACTTGATATCAGGAGAGATTATTTTATAGCTTGTCTTTTTTATAAAGAAATTGTGCTAAATTATCAGCAATTATTTAGGTATAAACTAGAGTTTTTGCCAGTTGCATTGCGGAGAGGAGATGTAAGAAATGATATTCTTAGATTACCTAGATCAAATTGTTGTAT
>NW_025402718.1:0-2037 GCF_020080835.1 Cotesia glomerata
GTAGAAAACGATGTAATGTCCATGATCCTAAGTAAATAAAGTAATGATGGGATAAGTACATTTGAACATAACGTTTAGGTATTAGACAGGTTATACAAAAATTTTTATATTTAGTTTTAACAATCTACTCGTTTTAATCATAAGTGAAATTAAAGTATTTTCAACTTCCCGCTAAGAAAATCGAAGATTTTTAAAATCGAGGAGAAGTTATTGTTTCACCCGTTTTGCAAAAATCGAGGTTTCATTAAAGACATCTCTCGACAATTGAAGAGGTCTGAAAGCTTCCCTGACTATCCCCACGAGGGTTGTCACGGCGTCTGTAATACATGTATGTATGTATGTATGTATATGTGTATATGTGTGTGTGAGGTGTGAGGGTGTGTGTGTGTGTGTGTGTGTGTTTTATCTTAGGGGGAGATCCTTCTTACAGTTCCAGGCATAGCTTGTTCCGGCCTGGATATGTGGCGACTCGACGCAGCGTCATGCTGGGCACAACTCGACGCTAACGCCCCTACCCACTAAACCCTAAACCCCTTTTCTTCTTTCCTCCTAATCCCTCATGGAAACACTGCGTCAGGCATTACTTCGTAGAGGGGAGGATCTAGCTACTGCTATTCCTTCTGGTGGCTTTAAGGTGTTATTTTTAGCTTCCTTCTAGTTTTCTGTCCATTTTGCCGCTTTTTCTTAACTTTCAATGGAACGCGCAGCTTTCTGTAAAGCACTTCGGTGGTAAACGATGCTTGTGGCGTTCCAGGCAGCTTCGAGATGAGCAGCATTTGCTTCTACTATTGACTCTGGTGTGATTTTTCTTGTTCAGGATCTTCTCTAACTCATCTAACGCTGTGGGTTAAAACTGAGGGCACTCAAAGAAAACGTGCTCCGCATTTTTTCCCAAGCAACTCTTGGGCAAGACAGGACACTCTGGGCCCCAATCACATCGTGCTTTAAAGCGATAAAGGTACTCCCGGAAACAGCCGTGTCCTGACAACATCTGGGTCAGATAAAAGTTGGCCTCGCCGTGATTCCGGTTAAGCCAAACGTCAATCGCCCAATTGGTATGAGGACGGTGTGTCCATCTCCCTGTTGTCGCGACGTCCCTGCGATTGCCATCGCGCGATGCTGTTCTGCCGTTCTTTTAGCTCTGAGTTCCTCGGCACTTTGTGCGGTTGTCCTCTTTTGTTGGTAAAGGTTACACGTCTTTTCTTCAGCTAAGGACTCTGAGCGGCAAAAGTTCCGGAAATGACACACACTGCTTCCTCTGATATTGTTTCGAGAAAGGCGCTGGCTACTCTTAGCGCGCCTTTCAGTCGGTAACCTGGACATGCTTACATCCATGATTCTTTCATCTCAAGTGCGGCGGCCCCACTGGATATACCATATGTGAGGTAAGATGTAACTACTGATGATCGCAATGACCTCCTTGTCTGCTTCGGGCCACCGATGTTGGGCATCAATCGTACTAGGTTGGCTACTACTGCTGGATGCTTTTGTGGTGGTCACGTGTTCAACTTGTTGTTTAAAAGGATTAGAGTCAGCGGCGAGCATCACTCCCAGATATCGAATGAATGGTTGGGATGTGATTTCTTGGTCTCGGCTCGACGTTTAGGGTGATCACTGTTTCCACCACTTTTCTGCTAGTGATAAGTACAGCCTCGATGCTTCTGTTTAGCCAGTTGTAAAATTTACTGTGTTATCCGCACGGCGGTTGTTCGCTCAAAGGTGATAGCGAACATATGTTTTATCTCATCAAGATGCTATGGCGACTATTACACTACGGCTGTACATTAAATCACTTTGTGCGCTACCAGTTTGACGTTTCTTGGTAGTTTCAGTCTCAGCAATCCGTTGTACATGACATTCCAGAGAAGTGGACCTGAGAATGAACCCTGCGGTACACCTCCAGTAACATCATACTCCTTTGGACCATTCTTCGTGTCATATCTCAGGACTCTATCTGTGAAGTAGCTAGCGACTATCCTTCGTAGGTATCCTGATACGTTCATCTCTTGAAGGGCTTGCATGATGCAATCCCAGTTG
>NW_025402719.1:0-10646 GCF_020080835.1 Cotesia glomerata
AAAACGTCATAAGTGCAATTCAAGCGTTTAGGTATAGAATTAGCGGGAAGTTGCAGGGATGGCCTTCGGGGTCAACCGTTTTCCAAATTTTTTTTAATTACTTAATTACTTTTTGAAAAATTTTTTTAAATCCACATGTCATATTAAAAAATAACTATGAATGTTTTTTTTTTTTATTTTCTCAGTTTTAATTTTTCAACTTAAACAAAAAATGCATCTGTTATTCGCTAAAATTTTAATATCATGACAAATCAAAAACTGTGGTTGTTACAATAATAGAAAAATTAAACTAAGTAGTGATTTGTGATATTCTGCAAAATAATGACAATACATTCCAATTTAGCTATTCGAAATACATTGAATATTTAACCCACACATACAAACTTTTAAAATCCAGATTCCACCACCAATCGAAAGAGCGATAATTTTAAATACAAATTTAGTATTGTATTTTATTACTTAATTTTTAGAGAAATCATATCCAAATTAGCACGAGAATAGGAATTACATTCTAATTAATTAATCCAATCCTTTGTATATGTAAATTTGATGTAAATTTGCACATATATAAAATGTAAATTTGCACATATATAAAATATCGAGTAACATCTCTTTACCACGTGGTGTAGTAGCTATCCCCACTCTAAGACCATACTTGTACATTTTTAACGTTTAACACCGAGAAAGTACTACTGTAAACTGTAAAATCGGTATTTTTAAATGTATATGGTATCCTTATTGCTCTTATAATAAAATTGTTTAATAACTATAAAATTTCATCGAATTTTTTTTTATATTATTACTTTCATAATTTCGTAACAAATATAAATGTAAAAGAGATCAAAATGGTCCGGTATTTATTCTATATGGGTTATATTGGTACACGTTACAGGTAAACAAATTTTTAAACGACAAATTATCAATGGACTTTATTTTACTTGATTATTTGTCTTTTTAGAGGAGCGGCAAAACAAATAGGTTGTGAAAGATTAATCGACGTAGATTCAGTTCAAGGTGCAATTGAAACAGCATTATCCACTACCTTAAAACCTAGAAGTGCATGTTATCCGAAGGTACAAATTTCAAGCAGGTAATCATCGGGAAAAAATTTGTTGTGATAATTATTCATCTTATTAAATTATACATACTTTAGTAGAATTTTGTGATGATGAAGAATATTTTAGAACAGATGCAGGTGTTCATGCACTTTTTAATACTGCTCAAGTGGATTTAGAGCACCCAACAGATCCGTTTTATGATACAGAAACGATCATCCGAAGACTAAACGCATGGTTTTCCCGGTGTGGTCATGAGATAAGGATAACATCAATTTATCCTATTACAGACGATTTTGATCCTCGGAGAAATGCTAAATCACGAAGTTATTTCTATCGTTTAATGGTTGCGAAAAATTTCCATGAGCATAAAGTACCAATTTCTGAATTACAACGTGCTTGGCATATTAGGTATTTATTTGTTTTATCTTAATCAATTATGTACTTATTAATATTGTTATTTTTTACAGAGGTGAAAATATTGATATTGACGCATTAAGAAATGCAACAAGACTTTTTATGGGAACGAAAAATTTTGAAACATTTGCTGGTAAAAACCGTACAAATAGAGAAATAAGATACGTAAGGAGTTTAAATAGTTTAACTATTGATTCAGCAGCTCCTTTTATGCCATTTGACCCTTTATCAGATCGTTTCCATTTTTGGCATATAAATATTAGTGCACGTGCATTTCTCTACAATCAAGTAAGAAAAATAGTTGGAGCTCTGGTGGGTATTGCTTCCGGTATAATTAATGAACGAGATATTTTAACAATGTTACACGTTCCATCAAATGTAAATTGGGATCCAAGAATTCAAATGGCACCACCTCAAGGATTGTTTCTTAAAAATATTGAATATGATCAAAAAGAATTAGCCAACTGTATTTTAAAAACCGAAGATGCCCTACGACCAAGTAAATTATTAGCGATCATTAATTAATAATAACGTTACTCAAGTTATCTAAGTAAGGTGTAATTTAAGTAATCCGATTAATATTGTTAAATAAAAATAAAATGTTGTATATGACTTTTTAAATTATAAGATGGATTTTTCGAGTCTTATTAAAAATCGTAAGAAAGTATTAAAACCGACAAAAACAATTGTAACAAACACATCAGGTGAAAAATTTGAAATTTCAAGTGGTATTGTTCGTGATTTAGGAATCAAAGTTTCGCCATTTATTATTGATGATAAACCAAATCTCAACATAGATATGATAATTCCTGGTTTATTTCTCAGCTCGCAAGATCCAGTTATCGACCTAGATCTCTTGAATTCTCATAAAATAAAACATGTTTTAAGTTTAGGAATTGATCCTGACATTAAATTTCACGGGATAAACTATTATTACGTTAGTATTCTTGACTTACCTGAATTTGATTTACTTGGAGTGTTAAATAACTGTATAGAAATAATTCATAAAAATATAAATGAAAATATTTTAGTACACTGTAATGCTGGTCTATCAAGATCACCGACAATTATAATTGGATACTTAATGGCCTTAAAAAAAATATCTTATAGTCAGTCTTATGAAATTGTTAAAAACAAACGTTACATTCGTCCAAATGGTGGTTTTGTTAATAAATTAATGAATCTTCAACATGAAGATCTACCTCAGGTTGATAAAATTAATTAAAATTATAATCATAATACACTAGAAGCAGAATTTAAGGGAACGAAAAAAATTATTGTGCGTTTATAATAAATAACAAAAGGAAGAAATAAATAAAAGAGGGGAAAATTTGGAAATAATTATTCTTCAACAGTTCATTTTATATGATATAACCTTAGGATATTTATGTTTTAATCATATTGTATACTCAATATGTAGTTAATATTTTGCAATTACATCGTTTATTACATCCTAAAACGCATAGAAAAGTTTTTATATTACTTTTTTGCATGCATATTTTTTTTCTAGTGTGTCATAATTAATTCATCTTCTCATGCAACTACAACTTTAATAGTTAATTGAATTCAAGCAATTGAAAAATTTCTTCTTTCGCTTGTTCATTCCGTATGTTTGGCAATGATTATATTTCATAATATCATATGTAATGATAATAATCTTCATGTAAAGAGATAGTAATAGGTCGATCGTAGGCTTATTAATTAATTGTAGATCTAAAAAATATAAATGAATTTTTCTATATTCCCGAAAAGTATCGTGGTTATTCGATTTTTTTCTTTTCGTACATTAATTCATATTTTTTTTTTTTCATACATATAACTTACAAGCGTATATGAATTATTATTTTCTATACTATAATTAGTAAAGTAAATATTAGTTTACTTAAAATTTTCTTTTTTATAAATTTATTTTTGTAGTCTTATTTTATTATTTTTATTATTAATCTACTTTTTTGCATTTTTTTAGATTAATTTTAATTTTACTTAGCGTATGACGTCACTTACTCTCATTAAAACCCCATATATTTTTTTCATTCATATTTTCATATACAGTTATTTTAATAGAATAATTAATTATCAATTAATAATTTACTAGTTAGTATTTATTATAACATTATATTCACATTCTACTAATTGAAAATGAGCTGTCTTGAAGAAAATAGACAAGGCACTTTTAACAGAATAAGTGGTTTTATTTATTATTCATGTTTTTATCTTAAATTATTTATTTCAATTTTTTTTATTTTTCGTGGTTCATTATATTTATTTTTTTTTCATTGTTTTATTTTCTTCATTTATATCTTATCACTTAATTGGCTTCATACGGATATATATGCACGAGTTTAATTCGTAGAAAAAACAATTGATAAAAAATTTATTACGCAAAATCATGATTTCATAATCAATTGAATCAATTACGGCGAAACAATTCAGAAATTGATTAATTTCTACCTTAATTTTGCTGTATATTTTTTGCACCCTTGCCTTAATTTATGTTTTATTAAATGATACACGATTTCCGCGCTAGATCTACACATCATTAATATACTAATCTTTTTTTTTTGTTTTTTATTATTTATTAATATTTTATTTTCCATCTTGTAAATATTTGTAGAAATCTGTCATCTTAATTGGAAAGACTTCTTAAAATATACTAACAAGACTGATCTTGTTATTATATATTAAATTAGTACATTTTTGTTACAATTTTTTTTCTTTATTCAATTATTTTTTTTTTTATAAATTATATAGTGTATTCCATGTATGACGTTGCATTAAAAAATAATTTACAATTTATCATTTGCTCCAGTAAAAGACAACAAATACAAAAAAAAAAACAACAAACTGAAATTTATATACAATTATAAATAAATAGACAATAACCATCGAGTATTAAAATTCATTTAGTAAAAATTTAAAACTTGTTTCGAGAAACTATTGTTAAAAAAAAAATATAATAACAATTTTAATAAAAAGAAAACAAATCGTTCAGAAGGACATAGAAATTTCTATGAAGCCACAGTCTTAAGTACTATATATCTGTATCTATAAGGCATTATTCATTTATCTAATAAATTAATTTGTATGATAATTTTTTTGTTACTTTTTAACAAGAATTTTTAAAAGCAACGAATTAAATTTTTAAAAAATCTACGAGTATTTAATGCATTGCAGTTACAGATATATGGCATAAAAAATTGTTATTAAAGTTGTTTTAATTAAGAGAAAACATTCTAGTATTTAGCGGTATCGGTGAAACCAGTTTCAAAGTCCAAGAGAGTGGCCTAAGTCGTTATAATGCAGCAGCGTCAACAATGGATTAGGGAAGCAACGACCAACTTTAATTTAATATTAAAGTTGATCTTTTTTTTTTTTCTTTCTTTCTTTTTTTTTTTTTTTTTTTTTTCATCATTTTATACTTTTGATATTAATTTATGTGAAAGAAATTTATTATACTCAATTAAACTGTCGTTTGACGGATATTTACTTAAGTGAATTAGCGAGAACATCCCGACGTTTACCCCAAGGTCCTTCTGGCGTAGCAACAGATACTTGATTCGAATCATGGCCTACAAATGTCGGAAAGTCTGCTACACTAGCAGTGTCTGGAGCATTTCTTGGCTGCTGTGATAGTTGTTGTTGCTCCCATGGGCCTCCTTTTACTACAAAACCTGAATCACTTTCGTTGCTGCCAAGAGGTCGGTCGGATTCATGTTTACCCCCACGGATTGACTTAGTACGTTCACGATCCTCAAGATCTTGCAACTGGAATTAAAAATATTTATATTAGTTTTTAATTTAAAGAGAAAAAAAAAAGAAAAAAAATTAAACTTACATATTCATACTCTAAATTCAAAAGATGTTCGCGTGCATCAGTGACATTTTCTTCACTGCCGATAATAACGACTAGATCAGGATCTGAGTCAGTTTTTCGTGGAAATTTAATCTCAACCTTATAATCTTCCATTATCCTGCGTATATTTTTACCACGCGCACCAATAAATCGTGAATGGACAGCAGAATCGATTTTGATTTCTTCTTTAGTTAAACCATTAACAATCTTTAGAATTTCTTCTTTAGCTTCATGAGTATTTTTTTCAAATCCAGTGATAGTTATGATATTTTCTTCAGGATCTCCTTTTTTAGGAAAATCGACTTGTACATCAAAATCAGTACGAATTTTTTTAATAACTACACCACCACGGCCAATTAGTTTTGGATGAAATTCTGGACTAACTTCAAACTTTAATTCGTATGATTTAAGTGCTCGTTCTTGTCGTTTAGCTTCTAAGTCTTCAACACGTTCTAAAATAGCTTGTTTAGCCTCTTCAATATTTGCAGGAGCACCGCAAATTTCAATATAATCTCTCTTTTGATCAGCAGGTGACATGTTAATATGAACGTCATACTTAGACATGAGTACACGTACATCACGACCAGATTTACCGATAATAAGACGATGAAGATCAAATGGTACATCAACTTGGACAGTTATTGGTACTAGATCTAACAACGCCTTCTTAGCTTTCTCAACATTTTCTGGCTGTCCAGTAATACGAATAATATCACAAGGAGGTGGATTGTGATTCATTTCAGTCTCTTCATTTTTATCACCATTGATCTGTTGTTCATGTTGTGGCTCTTGCAGAGATTGTTCATCATGATTTATTTGTTCACGTTCTGGGAATTTAATCTGTACATCATATTCAGATGTGACCATCTGTACCTTACTTCCTTTAGAACCCATAACTGTTCGGTGATGTACTTGCGGGATAATACATTCAATAGTAATTTTTGATTCCAATTCATGAACAATTTCTCGCATACGTTGTTGAGCTGCTTCTATGCACTCTTTAGAACCTTTTAAAATAACTCGGTCGCTGTCAACGCCAGCACGTGGGAATGAAATCTGCAAACCACCACATTCATCAGCAATACGAGCTAATACACCACCACGACGAGCAACAAAGTATTTGTGATGTTTAGGATCGATAGTTATTTCATCTTCAACAATATTTCCAATTTCTTTAATTGTCGACTCCAGCTCAGCTTTAGCTTTTTCTACGGCTTCTTTCTTACCAATAATCGTTATAATTTCAGGATCCTCGTCTTTGTCAGTCGGGAACACTACACGAGCACCCGTTGATTCTCTTATTTTTTTAATATTTGCTCCTTGACGACCAATTATAAATCTGTGATATATTGTCTTAGCCCGAACAGTGTCCGAAAAACTCATCAATTGTTTTTCATTCGTCTGTTCAAGTAATTGTTGTTTTGCCTTCTCAACGTCTTCTTTAACACCACGTATTATAACCTTATCACTTTTACTTTCTGCAGTTGGAAATTTAATAGTTACCCCACCGCAATCCTCCATTATTGAATGAATTATTTTACCGCCAGTGCCAATAAGAAAATTATAATATTTTGGAGGTATAATAACTTCTTCTTCTACAACGTTACTCATTTCATTTTGGATTTTTTTAATCATATCACGTGCCATTTCAACATTTTCCTTTTTACCTGTGATTACAATAACTTCATCAGCAGAGCCCTCAGATGGTAATTCTATTTTAGTTTGAGTTTCTTCACGTATTTTACGTATATTCATCCCACCACGACCAATGATAAATTTATGAAATTGCTTGTAAATTGGTACTTCTATTGAATAACTATTTTCATCAAGTTCTTTAGCCAATTTCATCAAATATTTATGGCACCTATCAACATCTAATTTAGGACCACGTATTTTAACAACATCATCTTTTTCATTTGGCCCGGGTATTGTTATTTGTACATTATTAAACTTTTCTCTTATTTCTTTAATATTAAAACCCTTTTTACCAATAACACTGGCATAATGACGGTGGTCAATGATAACATCCTTCTCCTTTTCATTTTCTAATTTATTAACAGTCTTCATTAATTTAGCTTCAGCCTCAGTGACACCAGCTTGATTACCTTCTATGCGAATAATATTTTGACCATCTTTTTCAAATATATTGATAAATACGTTTGTTTCTTCTTTCAATCGATTAACTTTACTGCCATTTTTACCAATAATATGTTTAAAATATCTAGGATCAACTTTAAGTTCAACAAATGTCAATTTATTAATAAGATCTTGAGCATGAGCCTCAACTTGTTCTCTTACTTTTTCAACTTCCTCAGGAGGGCCTTCTATTTTTATTTTATTATCATTTTCTGCAAAATCAACATTCACTTTTGGCAAATCTTCAGTTATTTTTTTAATATTACTACCCTTACGACCGATAATATATTTATGGATCCAGGACGGAGCTTCAACAGTAGCTGTACGTACACTATTAGCTTTTTCATAAACTTTATCCAGAGCTTGTCCTAATTTTTCTTGAGGACCACGTAATGTTATTGTTCCTGTTGATGAATCAGGACTTGGCATCTCAACACTAACTCCAGTTAATTGTAATATCTCAGTAATAGTTGTGTTACGGGGTCCCATAACATATTTATGCTGAGATTTTGGCACTTCAACGGACACAGAGCTGTAACGTTGCTCCACGTCTCTATAGATGCTTTCTATTTTTTTCTTGGCTGCAACAACACTTTCTTTCTCACCTGCAATTGTTATCTCATCATTTTGAACTGATGCCGGTGGTATATTTATTCTCAAACTGGTATTAGCATTCATACCAATAGTATTGTCTTTAAAAGCACGAATAAATGGATGATAAATTTTAGGAACGACAATACGCTCAAATGCTTTCCTTGATTGTTCATCAGAAATAACTTTTATTTCATGTTCTGCTTTTTCAATTCCCTCTTTAGTACCTGTAATTACTATTATATCTGATTGTACGTCTACAGATGGTACGTTTATTTTAGTGGCTGTATTTTTTTCCAATTCATTTAAACGCTGACGTTGTTTACCTAAAATCCAACGATGATGTTCCTTTGGGATACTTATCTGCTTGCTTGCTTGAGTTTGAAAAGTCGCAAGTATTCTACGACGTGCTTCTAATACTTGACTTTGTACACCACTCAATACAAACGAAAGAGTTTGACTTTTCGATGACGATATCTCAATGCGTGCATTTGTCTCTTTCATTATTGCTTGACATGTACGCATCGACTCACCTTCACCAAACTTATCGCTATGATCTAACTTACGTTCCTCCAATGGTACATGGAAAACAGTTGTTACTGTTTTCGAACCAACTCTCATGCTGTTGTTAACTGGTAGTTGATTCGAAATAGTTGTATGGTTACATGAGCCCGGAAGCTCTGGGAATGTTTCATCGTAAGTTGGTGGCTCGTAGGCCGTTCCCTCTTCCATTACTAACTGCTGCTGCATCTTTAGATTGTCCTGGATTATGCCGAGTCCTTACAGTAGCACTGAAAATAATTTTCATCTCAGTTACTCATTTATAATACTCGAATAAAATAAAAAAAAAATAAATAAAAAGAAAAAACAATATTTGAATAACTTATTTTTACTCAACAAGTTTTATAATTTTTTAATTATAAACTTATCAATCTGCTTATACAAGCAACGTAAACATTTTAACAGATGATAAAAATTTATTTTATCAATTTAACCCGAACCATCAATCGCCAAATAAAATTATTATATAAATAACGATAATGGTTGTCTATTTAGTTTTTTTTTTTTTTTTTTTTTTGTTCTTTTTTAGACGTATTACCGACATAAACTTAAAAGCAAATTTTATTGTAGAAAAAAAAATATTTGACACGCCCGGAAAACGATCAAAGCTAATCGGATGATTTTTATAATTAATAAAAGAAAAAAATTAATGTGGAGCTCACTAAATTAGCAAATAATTGATATTGATAACCACTAATGACTTAATAAAAAAAAATTTTTTTTTCAACAAATATTTAAAAAAAGATAATACAAAGTTATAATTCGTAAATTAAAGAATTAATCAAAGTAAAAAAAATTTAAATAAAGTGAAAAAAAAAAGTGAGTAATTATTTAATATGATAAAATGCCAGTATGTCAATGACCAGCGGAAGCCGACCACCATATGGAATGGAGTATAATCATGTTTTTTAGCTTTCGCACTTGACACGTCACAAGAACGGTAACCTCATCACCAGCATGACCTTCCCGACATATCAAATAAATAAATAAATTCAAAATCAATACTAAAACTTTTTAAATATAAAACTAACAATCGATATTAATATTATATGAATCATTCCAATAATTATTTTAAAAAATAATAACGATAAACGTGTAACATAAGTTAAGAAACGGAAAAATCATGTGTCTGACGGGTCAGAGATGACGAGTAAAAAAAATGAATGAAGGTACTTACTCTACCGTATTTAAAGAGTCCGGTGAAATAATAAATGTATTTCACGACGCCAGTTTACCAGTAATGCACCTAAAACATTGCAGCAATAACATATATTATTATTTTTAATTTAATTATTTAATCAATTATATTATTTTTGTCAGTTTTATTTAGTAAAACTCAGACTACACTAGTTTCCTTACCAGTAACGGATCCAATGTGAAGTTGTGAAGAGCGTGCGGCCACGAAAGAAGTCCAAAGCCCCTCCAATCTCGTGAATTATAAATCTATGACGGGCTTACTGTCAAATGTCTAGGTACACGGACTTTAATATCTCAAGAGCGCAATAGCAATATTTTCTTATTTATTTATTTATTTAATTAAGTAGTTTAAATTATTTAGTTATTTTGTCGTTAGATCAATTTTCCCTATTTAATTGATTATAATTTTTTTTAATTTATTTTTCCGTGCCAATGTCGATGTATAAATTTATATTTTAATTACGTTATGATATTTATTTTTTTATTTTTTTTTTCATGAGGTGGTTTTTTCGGTAATCTGTCAATAAGTTTTACCGCTATTCGTTCATAATTTTTAATTATTAATCTTTGACAACATATTTATTACATTAATATGTAATAAATAAATTGCATACATTATTGAATACGTGTATCAATATATAAATTACGTGATTTTAGATAGAAAATTATAAATCATGGCCGGTAATATTTTGACTAGTTTTTCACAAGAATTTTAACTAATTTTAATAAAAAGAAAAATTGAGTTTTCGGATTTTTCACAGCAAGCCCTCGCGGTTTTTGAAATACCGTAAATTTTCGGTATTAATGCGTTTACCATAAATTTACCGTTATAATTA
>NW_025402720.1:0-2037 GCF_020080835.1 Cotesia glomerata
GTTATGAAAGCAATATTTCAAGAAATCCTCGAAACTTTGAATATAAGTCATTAAATACATAATACATATGCTGTTAAAATTTTGAAGACGATTTACCACACCAAGCTCGAGATAATTGCAATTGAAAATGACATTTTTGTACATGTAACATAGGAGAAGCGTGGGAAAATGACAGTATTTTTAATTTTTTCCATCGAAAGAATTTCAAGACTTTATCAAAAAACTAGTAGATTGAAGAATATGATATTTCGAACTAATTAAAAAAATGAAAATTTTTTACCATGTAGTTTTCGAGATTAATTAAAATCAATTTCACTTTTAGAGGATTATTTTTAGGAGAGGGGGTACAAAAAACAGCCGCTAGTCACTGAAACCGTAGTGTGTGTGTATATGTATAGAGAATATAGTAGTGACGAGTACAGTAACGTTAAAAAATCTTAACCTACAACCTTAGCTCTGTCGATACGTATAACATGGATAGCGAGTCAAAATTTTTGATCTGGATTGTCGCGGAGGTACTACCTTAAGTAAATTACGCCTGATGCCGCTACGGTCACCACTTATTTTATTCCGTTAGATTCCTATATTCCAGTGCATTGTCTTTTATTATTATTAGAATTCTTTTTGATACAAATAAATAAAATAAATAAATATATATGCATGCTTAGATAAATATGTATTGGAATAGTTTACTAATAGACATTATTAATTATGATACTGAAGTTAGCAGACATCTGTCAATCTTTTTAATTTTTATTACAGGTCAACGATAAAAACATATTCAAAAAAAATTAGGAAAACGGTTGACCCTAAAGGCCATCCCTGCAAACATCCTGCTAGTTTCATACTTTACCGCTCAAAATTGCATTAGCTACGTTTCTGAGCTTCCTTTGAGCTCAAAAATATAACTTTCGTAGTCATTTTGAGCTTCCTCCGAGCTCAAAAGTCTGGTAGAAGTTTAATAAAACACTAACTCTTGAATTTTCAAACCACAATAACTTTTTTAATGAACTAACAGATTTTTATTACGCGGTTAACGGTATTCGATACAGTCTTTTGAGCCCTCATGGAGAATTTTTTGAGTTTAATTTGATCGAACCAGGAATTTCGGAGTGTACCTCCGAAAAATACTTTTTTCGTTTCTTTTCGTCAACGATAACTCACGAACGAATTAACCGATTTTGACCGGACCGGCGGCGATCAACGTGGTTTTTGATGTTAAGAACTTCATTAGTTTTTGGAATCGATCGGTAGAACCGCTTTAAAAGCTAGCCCAAAAAACCACATTTAAAAATTTTTTTTCGTAGCTTTTTAAGATTTCTCAAAATCTACCGATCCGAATCGGTCCAAATTGTACTCAAAATCTAAGTTTGGTCAAGCCCTTTCTGAAATGGACAGAAACCTTCGATCAAAATCGGCGAAGCCGTTCAAAAGTTGCGAGAGGTTTACATACACACACACACACACACACACACACACACACACACACACACATCATCATCATCAATATTCTGTCAGTGGAATAGTCAGGGAAGCTTCCGAGGACCTCAAAAACGTCAAGATCTGCTTGAAAAACTCGATTTTTGGAGTGCAGGGGTAAAACAATAACTTCCCGGATTTTTGAAAATTTTTCAACCTTTACTGGGCAAAGTTAAAGGGTTGCACTTGTGCTTTTTAACTTCGCTGAAATCTCAGATTTTTCAAAATCGGGGAAGTTACTTACGCACCATCGGCTACAAAATCGAGCCATCAGATCTGATCGTTTGAAGGTCACAGTGAAAGCCCCTCGACTGTTGCCACCCCCGCGATGCTGCGCTAGCATGTCTGTATGTATGTATGTGTGTGCGTGTGTGTGTGTGTGTGGTGACTTATGTGACTGCTTGTATCCCCTTTGAACGGTTGAACCGACTTTCATCGCGGTTGGTGCCATTCGAAAGGGCTACGCTGAACTTTTATAGATTTCCTGAGAATTTGAATCCGATTCGGACCGATAGATTTTAAGAAATCTTGAAAATCTTTTAAAAAAAATAAAGAAAA
>NW_025402721.1:0-2037 GCF_020080835.1 Cotesia glomerata
TTTCGACGACTCAGAGTAAACTCGGAGTTTACGCGGAGTTACTTTAAATTATACTTCCTTTCGGAGTTTAATCGGGGTATAAGCGGAGTTTACGCGGAGTTTTAGAGGTGTATGCAAGGAGTATTGTGTGCAGTTACGACACGGAGTCACAAAAGTGTATTATTGGAGTTTTCGAGAAGTTTTCGACGAGTTTTTTCGGAGTCGCTATGGAGTTTTCCTCGCGTTTTTGTCGAATATTTTCGGAGTTGCAGTGGAGTTTTTTTTGGCGATTTCGTCGAGTTTTTTTTGAGTATTTTCGGAGTTGCTAGGGAGTTTTTGTCGAGTTTTTTTCAATGTTTTGCGGATCTTTATAAGAGTTTCGCTGGTGTTTTTTCAAAGTTTTGGTAGTGTTATTGTGGAGTTTACTCGCAATTAATAATACTTCATGGCATGAAAATTAATTTTAATTTCACAAAGATGACTATAAATAAATCATTTTTCAATTACGGTGTGCTTTTTATTAGGTTATTTATTTATTTACAAGTTGAAATATATTTATCTACATAGAATATGTTATTTAATAAATATATTATGAAGTTTATAAGTAAAATATATGATATATAAAAAAAATGACATCATAAAGAAAATGTCAAAAGTTTACAGTTGATACACTGAATCAATATTATCATAACTAAAATTAGAATTTTATCAATACATAGAGTAATTCAAAACTTTTTCAGTTTCCTTAAGATAGACGGTGTTGTTTATTACTTGGTGGGCCTTATTATGTGACTAAATAGTTAATACTGATAATGTCTAAGATAGCTTGACCGATTGAGCTTATGTATTATGTATTTATGTATTATTTTTAGCTCTTCGAGCTTAAAAAGATAGCTTTTCTATGCTCGAAGAGCTCAAAAGTCTAATAGAAGTTTCATAGAACAATATTTTTTTAATTTTTAAAACCACTAATTTTTGAAGGAATCAACCGATTTTCACGTGGTTGGCATCATTTGACGCAATTTGTTCAGTTTCATGAGGAATCTTCAAGTTTGAATTGATAAAACTAGAAAATTTGGGATAATTTCAAAAAAACACTTTTGTTGGTTTTCTTTCGTTCATGATATCTCTTGAACGAATTGACCAATTTTGACCGGTTTGACGGTGATCGACGTAATTTTTTTTATGCTAATAGTTGATAAAGTTTGAAATTGATCAGTGCAGTCGTTTAAAAGTTATTTCAAAAAAGGTCGGAGTTATGTTAAAAAACTCTTGTTTCTTAATATTTTATCAAAGATATTTCTCGAACCAATCAACCGATTGCGACGTTCTTGGCAGCGATCGACGCGGTTGTTTAAGCTCAAAAAATTATTGTATTTTATCTAAAACGATACGTGAAGAAATGTCGGAGTTATGTAAATGAAACACTTTTTTCGGTTTTCTTTCGTTCACGAAATTTCTCGAACGAATCAACCGATTTTGACCAGATAAGTGACGATCAGCGTGGTTTTTCAAGCTTGAGGACCGTTTAGTTTTTGAAGTTGATCGATAAAGCCGTTTAAAAGTTATTCCAAAAAACCACTTTCAAAAAAAATATTTCTTAACTTCTTGCTAAGAAAATCGAGAAGTTATTGCTTTCACCCCGTTTTGCGAAAATCGAGTTTTCATCAGATCTCGACGTTTGAAGGTCACAGAAAGCTTCCCTGACTATCCCCGCGAGGTTGTCACTATGTCTGTATGTATGTCACTATGTCTATATGTATATATCTAATATATATATAGTGTATAGTGTATAGGGTGGACGTTGTTTTTTCTCGTCCTGATTATTTGTATTTTTTGCCTATTTTTCGGTTGTTGGGTTGGGCTGTTTAATATTAAAGGGTAGATTATTGTGCGTATGTTGAGGCATTAATCTCTACTGTTGGAGGTGTAGTTTTTTATTTCCGAGTAAAATAGTTATTGTGTTTTTGATTTGAGGTTGCGTTTTCGTTGAGCACATTTTCTCTGAAAACGATCAACTTTGTAACTGTAGCCTGCTGCCATCTAGCGTTGTCAGTT
>NW_025402722.1:0-2034 GCF_020080835.1 Cotesia glomerata
TATATATATATATATATATATATATATAGATTAGGGTGGGTCAAAAAAATCGATTATTTTTTTTTTAACTTTTCACAATGAAAAGTTGGTTGTCAGGCACCTCTAGAAAGTGCTCACCAAATTTAAGCTCTTAATATTAATGGGAAGCTTATCCTCATCACAGTTTTACATTTTTTGTTAGTCTTTTATAAAAAAGATCATATCTCACTATTGATCAATTTTTTAATCAAATCTCCATACACATTTTTGTAGGAAATTGAATCATCTACAAAAAAAATTTGATATGTGTGAGCGATTACATTAACCATTTCAAAGATATCCGAGGTCAAAGTTCAAAAAATTTATCAAAAAAAAAATTTTTTTTTTAATTTCCTACATTGGAAAATAATAGTTGTCGAATGAATATGCTATATTTTTGTAGGAAATTAAACGCTCTACAAAAAGGGTGTGATATGTTTAATTGATTACTGCACTCGTTTAAAAGATATTCGTAACCGAAACCCAATTCTTTCTAATTTAAATAATTTTTTAATAACTTTTTCGATATATCCATTAAATTCATGAATTGTAGATATTTTCATTAAAATTTCTGCTCATATTGATAGAATGGAAGTTTTTAACTATTTTTACCATATTCATAAATGTAAGGAAGCTTTACTTTTGGAAAAAGAGAATGATACGTCCGTTTTTATTACTTACAAGAAAGGGTTCCCAGGTGTCCACCTCCGATTTTGATGCCACTGAAATATGTTATTCTCCGTCGAATTCTAAGCTACACGTATTTTTCTTATCGGCGGAAAAACATTTTTAGGGGATAAAACCAACCTCCAAAGATGAAAAATGATAAGAACCATCTAAAAATGCGTTAAAAAAAATTAAATTTAAATCATTTTTATAATTATTAAAAATAATAAAATTCAAATAGTTTTAATAAAATTTCAATTTTCTTTTTGATTCAAAAGTTACGTTGAGACAAACCCAAATAAATTCAGATTCAAACGCAAAACACTGTGAGACAGAGGTAATATTCACTTTGAAATTCCGGAATGTAAAAATTGAGCGATTATTCATTGTTCGTTGTGTAAGAAGTCATTGTGTCTTAAAAACGCATTTATATACTATGAATTACTTATCATGTTTCGTGCAGATCATAACCCACTTGGTAGTTTATAAAAATATTGATTACCAGTATATAAAACCTTGAATTGACCCTTTAAGAAGGTCATTTTTGGAGGTTGGTTTTATCCCCTAAAAATGTTTTTCCGCCGATAAGAAAAATACGTGTAGCTTGGAATTCGACGGAGAATAACATATTTCAGTGGCATCAAAATCGGAGGTGGACACCTGGGAACCCTTTCTTGTAAGTAATAAAAACGGACGTATCATTCTCTTTTTCCAAAAGTAAAGCTTCCTTACATTTATGAATATGGTAAAAATAGTTAAAAACTTCCATTCTATCAATATAAGCAGAAATTTTAATGAAAATATCTACAATTCATGAATTTAATGAATATATCGAAAAAGTTATTAAAAAATTATTTAAATTAGAAAGAATTGGGTTCCGGTTACGAATATCTTTTAAACGAGTGCAGTAATCAATTAAACATATCACACCCTTTTTGTAGAGCGTTTAATTTCCTACAAAAATATAGCATATTCATTCGACAACTATTATTTTCCAATGTGGTAGGAAATTAAAAAACAAAATTTTTTTTTTGATAAATTTTTTGAACTTTGACCTCGGATATCTTTGAAATGGTTAATGTAATCGCTCACACATATCAGATTTTTTTTGTAGATGATTCAATTTCCTACAAAAATGTGTATGGAGATTTGATTAAAAAATTGATCAATAGTGAGATATGATCTTTTTTATAAAAGACTAACAAAAAATGTAAAACTGTGATGAGGATAAGCTTCCTATTAATATTAAGAGCTTAAATTTGGTGAGCACTTTCTAGAGGTGCCTGACAACCAACTTTTCATTGTGAAAAGTTAAAAAAAAAATAATCGATTTTTTTGACCCACCCTAAT
>NW_025402723.1:0-2031 GCF_020080835.1 Cotesia glomerata
TGTCTTTGGACATTTTTGTTTTTGATCTATTTGCAATTGAATATTATTGCATTGGAGATTATTACCATGGACATTATTGCCTTGGATATTCTGATCGGTTACCAAAGGCGTATAACAAAAAAAATTTTTTTTTTTCATTTTTTCCATGGATGTTAGTGTTTTCAACATTTTTAGGTTGGTTGGAGCAAAAAAAAATTTTTTATACGCCCTTATAGTTCTGCAGAACCATAAGAGCGTATATTTTGAAATACGCCCTAATGGTTTTAGTAACGCGAAATAAATTTAAAATTATGTGTTGATTATTTTTAGCTCTTAGAAAAATAGGACTAATAAATCGAAAAAAATTTTTTCTTATTCTGACACATTTATTCATATTTTCTAAGATTATAACGTTACAGTCTCAACTAGGAGCTCAATGGGTTCATTAACTAATGCAGAATAAAAAATTAGGAAAACGGTTGACCCTGAAGGCCATCCCTGCAACTTCCCGCTAATTCTATATCTGGACGCTTAAAATGGCACTTATGCCGTTTTTGAGCTCGAAGAGCTCAAAAATACAATTTATGTGTTGTTTTGAGCTCTCCAAACTCAAAGAGATAGCTTTTTTATTGTAACGTTCCCGTTAAATTTATAATATTTAATTAAATTTTTTAATTCAAAAATTTTAACTGCTTCGTTGGTGATGAATAAAATTCATCATCAGCGAAGTAACGGAAATCGCTTGTGATAAGAGAGTCGCCGGGCTCTAGCCTAAACATCGTGAAAGCTGGGCTCCGACGACTTCTCTAAGGTAACCTGAGACGCAACGTTGTCAATTTTATTAATTTTTATAATTCTTTGTACTCTGGATGCAAATCCAGAGCAGTCAGCCAGAGCAAGTCAGACGATGAACATCTTCGGCCCCGGACTTATGTCCGGAGACGGACTGACTATTTATTTTGTTAAAATTTTCTTATAATATATTGCATTAATCAGAATTGATATTCTTGAGTTATTTAAACCTTATAAAATCTTCAAAATTTAAGAGAGAGAGCTAAGCAACAGGCCCACCTAGGGTCTATCGACACCCTAACGAAGCCAACCTGGAATTTAAAAATATTAAAATCGTGTACTGGAAAATCCAGAACGTTACACTATGCTTTCGAGCTCTTCGAGCTCAAAAGTCTGATAGAAGTTTGATAAAACACTATTTTTTAAATTTTCAAACCGCAATAACTTTTGAATGAATGAACCGATTTTCAAGCAGTTAGCAGCATTCGACGTAGTTTTTTAAGCCCCATAAAGAATCTTGAAATTTGAATCGATCGAACTAGAAATTTCGGAGTAATTCCGAAAAAACACTTTTTTCGGTTTTCTTTCCTTCACGATATTTCTCTAACGAATCAACCGATTTTGACGAGATTAACGGTGATCGACGTGGTTTATCAAGGTTAAAAGCTGATTAGTTTTTGGAGTAAATCAATAGAGCCGTTTAAAAGTTATTCGAAAAAACCACTTAAAAAAAAAATTTTTTCTCAAAAGTTTTTTTGAGATTTCTCGAAACCTATCGGTCCGAATTAGGCCAAATTGTATTCAAAATCTAAGTTTGGCCAAGTCTTTCGAATGGCACCAACCACGATGAAATCGGTCAAACCGTCGAAAAGTTATAAAAGGTTTACATACACGGAGAAAAAAAAACAATATAGATTACTGTTTTGTACAGTACTCAGTACTGTTTTTGAAGAAAATGAGGTTAAAATATTTGGAACAGTAAAGCTACATAAAAGTTACTGACTATTGTCTGCACACTACTGAGTCGTGTTCTGGCACTAACCAGTCGTGTTTCGTACAGCACTCACTACTGACTATCAACATTTTTCTAATATTTGTATTAAACAGTAATCAATGCTGTTTTATTTTCTCCGTGTACTTACACACTCACATATACACACACACACACACACACACACACACACACACACACACACACTCGGGGCAGAAGAGATACTGCTACCGGGCGCGTCTCCCCGAGCGGATGGGAGAACGCTCGCT
>NW_025402724.1:0-2030 GCF_020080835.1 Cotesia glomerata
TTCTTTATAAAATGAATAATAATAAATATATTTTTTAGAACCACTTAATTTGTGATGAATTTCTTAACAACAAAGATTAAAAATATTCATTTTTATATTTATAAGCACAAATAAATTTATTCATTATCTTATCGATCTTAATTTTCAGTCAAATTAATATAATAACATTGTTGGATATTCCCAATTAATATCCCGTGTAAAAAAAATCATAAATTCCAGCGGTGAGTCTGCGGAATTCCTAAAGAATTCATATTTGTTACAGATAGGAATTCCAGATGAATTCTGGATGAAAACATGATAGATGATTGTTCATCAGTATGGGTATTAGAAACTTCAGTGCAAACGTAATATTACAAATACACATACAAATTTAAATGGTTCATCACGTATTGAATTCTCGGGAAAGTCTTACCAAGATCTGGTAAAAAATTGTATCAATAGCAGAATAATTAATGCATAGAGTAAACAAAAGTGAATTCATATGTTATTTTACATGAATTTACCAGGTTGACCTAATGACATCCAAATGAACTTTTAACAATCAACAGAGGGTTAATTTATGTGAAAGACTGTATAGAATTTGAGTGAAGTCTTCTAGCAAAATTTTCATATTGTTATGTTTTACGAATAATTCTTTAAATTTCCATGCTGAGTTCCGCTGGAATTCCTCCGTAATTAATCCATATGTCTGGAAAAAATCTATGATCACTTCGGATGAACTCATAACAGTCAGCAACAGGGTAAATTCATGTGAAAGACCGTATGAAATTTGAGTGAAAGTTTTAAAAAACTGAAGCAAAATTTTCCTATTGTTCGGTTTTTAAGAATAATTCCTTAAATGCTTCTGTGGATTTCCGCAAGATATCATAGTGAAAATGCACCGGACCAAATTAGGAATTCCTTCGGAGATTATTCAGTGTTCCGGAAAAAATTGCCGGGCATTAGTGTAGTCTGATCAACAAAACCTACTCAAATGATAGCACAGACTGCATGAGTTCTAACGGGAATATATGCTGAAAATCAAATGGAAATTTTTATGCTTTCTTACTTTGATGTACAATTTCGTTGAAACATGAATTTCTGTCAGATGTCAGCAGAAAGTCTACTAAAAGCTTTGTAGAATTTTTTTTTGTGTTCCCGAGAAATATTGGCGCATGTGTACAACAATAAACGTCAAAATCGAGTAAATTTATCTAAAAGGCCGTATGAGTTCCATAGGAATATTAGCTAAAGACACTTCCAAAATTTTTTTATTGTTCAATTTTAAGAATAATGTTTCAAGTATTCATATTAATTTCCGCCGGATCTCAGCTGGAATTTTGCCCGCAGTCTAAGCAAAATTCCTACCGAATTCATGGATTGTTTTGAAAAAATTTCCTGGCATCAATATGGTTGATCGGGTAAGAAATTCGATAAATTCATGTAAAATAACATATGAATTCACTTTTGTTTACTCTATGAATTAGTTATTCCGCTATTTATACAGTTTTTACCAGGTCTTGGTAAGACTTTCTCCTGCAAGAAATCAATACGTGATGAACCATTTTAATGTTTGTATTTGTTTTTGTGATAGTTACGTTTGCAATTCTTTCTAATATCCATAATGACGCAATCACCTATCATGTTTTTATCCAAAATTCATCCGGAATTCCTATTTTGCAATAAATGTGAATTATTTAGGAATTCCACAGACTCACCGCAGGAATTTCTGATTTTTTTACGTTATTTCTGTGGTTATTTTGGCCAGTTTTTTTACTATAGTCAAACAGCATTTTTACCGTACTTTTGCTGCAAAGTTCAGAAATAATACGATAAAATTACCGTAAAACTCTAGAACTTTTACCGTAAAAAATTTATGTATTAACTATAATATTACTATAATTTTACAATAATAAAATGGTATTTCTACGGTAAAAATACCAAAGATATACTGAAATTTTACCGCGTTTATACTGATATAATTAAAGATATAATGCTTTCTACCGTAAGATGGACGGTTGTGTTCATTACTCGGTGAGTCTTATTAGGTG
>NW_025402725.1:0-2029 GCF_020080835.1 Cotesia glomerata
ACGCCCATCATGCCAGTACAAGCAGATGCCCAGTATACCAAGAGGCACTCAAGAAGATTGTAACGGGGTGGTTAGCCCTGTTCAATTGGTCAACACCCTTTTCCTCTTTGAAAAGGGCGCCACTGGGAGTTTTCTCACTCGGTGTCCCAGAAACTGGGGGGAGCATGAGAAGGAAAGATCGGGTCGTGAGAAGTTGAGAAAGGCTGAAAAATTAATACTGAGAAACAATTATTAACAATTAACAATTCAATTATTTATTTGCAATTTAACCAATTTAATTTTTAACAAAATTCCTAATAAATATTAACCCCTTAAAGTTAACTTATCAATTACTTAATTGTGAGAGGACACTCTCACCTACGGCAGGCACTTGCCAAAACTTACAACTAAAATATCTTAAAATTCCTTCAACTTATAGATCATTACGCATCTATCTTCTTACTTAATTTCGTAAAATTAATCATAGACCATTACGCATCTAGATTCGTTTAATTCCCCAACCCTCGTCCAACCTGACGGAATACCATATAATCTTATTCAATTCCATATAAAATCATTCACCGGACGTTAACTACATTTCTTAAAATTCTCTTATTATTCATACATCTTAATTACCAATAAAACTATATCCCAAACTTCGCATTCTCCAAATTTACCAAAATTACTGCCAACAATTTCTTAATACAAAATTCCGACCTTCAATTTTAATTCATTAAATTCATTAATCCATCTTACTTAACTAAATTCATTTTTAACTTACTTAACTAAATTTCCAACTAAAATTATCAATCAATTTATTCTACTAAACTCACTAATTTATTTTTTTGCTCAATCTCCACTAATAATCTTTACAAAATCCACTAAATACTTTTATTGACAAAGTTCATTACTCATCTTCTAAATTTACTAGATTCATCAGTTCTTCTTAGCTAATTTCTCTAATCAATTATTCTTAAACTCAATAAATTTCTTAATAAATTCATTCGCTAAATTAACTACTTTAATTTCCCAAAAAAAATTCTAAATATCAACTGTTATAATCCTAAGCGTCTTAACAAAATTTCTCAGCCATAGAACTCTCTAGAATGACCTTCACTGACTTAATTACGCATTTTTATTTCTTATTCCAATTTACTTTTCTTTATATCTCGAAAATTATTAACTAAATTAACTTATTATAGCCAGCAGGCCTATAATAAATTACTGATTAAATTATCTACAGTAAATTCACAAATAACTATTAATCTCATTCTTTTAAAATAAATGTCCAATAACAAAACTAGCTAAATGACCTTGGCGCATGAATTTCTAAAGTACAAAACTTGCTAACAATAAGATGACCGCTCAAGAAATTAAATTTAATTATTTTGGCCTCTTAATTAGATTATTAATTAGTTTGGCCTAAAATAACTTAGAATACCTGACAACTGAACCCGGTACTCAGCGATGAAATCTTTTCCCAGTAGAAAAGAAAATGACGAAAACGGCTTCACTGTGCTTACTGACTTCCAAGGCTCCAGAAACTCGTATCTCCAATTTACACCCAACTCCCGATCTTATCCTCGATCAATTTATCCTAGAAATTCCAGTAAATAAATATTTTGAATAAGACGAAGATCGTCAGCCAAATGGCCTAACGACAAGTAATTTTTAACGAAATACCAGACAATAAAATTTAATCGCTTCGTTCCATTCGTGAAGCCTTAAGAAAGCAACTACTTACTTGTCTTAGAAAATTATCCCACGCTGGGACACAGTTCGTTAACGTACTCGCAAAAATTGCAGGAAGAAAAAGGGTCTTGATACAAACACCCGGCGTTTTTATAACCTCTGCTCGTGCTCTCCAACTTCGCTCCCGCGCTTCATTTTCCGGGGACAGCGGTGGGGACTCCGCGATACATACGCTATTACCTCGGTGACGAAGTCGTACAACTACTTCATCGCGTGCCTCCGAAGGTAAAGAGAAGCTCCTACTCACCGCGGCACGATAATCAAAATTAAGTCCCGCGGGAATTCAAATGCCCTGTCA
>NW_025402726.1:0-2028 GCF_020080835.1 Cotesia glomerata
AATAACTATGCGAATAAATTTTTTTTTTAATTTTGCTCTCATTTATCTTATAGGAAATTTAATTCTCTACAAAATTCTTTATATCCATTTTTTTCCTTAACTCAACAGAAACGAAGTTACCGAGGGCCGAATAGGAGGAAAAAATAATTATTGAATTAATAACAGAAAAAAATTTATTATTTTAACTTATCAACGATTTAACTCAATATACGTCATTATTCATCGAAAATTTTTGAATTTACTATTATTAACATTATATTTCAAAATAATAAGAAAAAAAAATTTCAAATAAAATAGAAATTAATTACGATATATAAATTTATACATTTTTTTGGTCACTGTTGACTAGTTAGATTTATATAATATTAATTATTGCACGAAGGATATGATTTGCAAAGATACTGTACAATTTTCCACAAATACTGTTTATGTTCTTCGTTTTTAGTACTAAACTGAAAGAATTCTTCAACTAAAGCATCTGCTCTCTCTACAATATCGTTCACTACTATTACTATAGTTGAGAGCGAAATTAAAAAAAAAAATTAGGAAAACGGTTGACCCTGAAGGCCATCCCTGCAACTTCCCACTAATTCCATACTTAGGCGCTTAAAATTGCACCAATGATGTTTATGAGCTCTTCGAGCTCAAAAATAAAATTTATGGGTTATTTTAAGCTCTCCGAGTTCAAAGCCATTGCTTTCTTATGCTTTAAAGCTCTTCGAGCTCAAAAGTCTGATAGAGATTTGATGACACTATTTTTTGAATTTTTGAACCGCAATAACTTTTGAATAAATAAACCGATTTTTACGCGGTTAGAAGCATTCGACGCAGTTTTTTAAGCCTCACAAAGAATCTCAAATTTTGAATTGATCGCGCTAGTTTTTGAAATTGAACCTTTAAGCCGTTTAAAAGTTATTCCAAAAAAACCACATTTGAAAGAAATTTTTTTTTCAGTTTTTTTAAGATTTCTCAAAATCTATTGAGCTGAATTGGTCCAAATAGTTTTAAAAATCTAAGTTTAGTCAAGCCTTTTCGAATGGCACCAACGGCGATGAAATCGGTCAAGCCGTTCAAAAGTTATAAGCGGTTATAAGCGTCTTCTTTGTATGTCCTCGTTTCGATCCACAGCGTGAAGAACTGGAGAGGATCCTGAACCAGAAAATGCAACCAGATTCACTAGTAGAAGCAATGTTGTCATCAGAAGCTGCCTGGAACGCTACCAACACGTTTGCAACAGAAGTCCTTAAAGACTTGCGTTCCACCGAAAGAAAAAGAGCAAATAGCAGAAGATAGAAGGAAGATAGTTAACACCTTAGCCACCAGAAGGAAGAGCAGTAGCTAGATCCTCCCTTCACGAAGTAATGCCTGACGGCGGTTTCCATGAGGGATTAGAGGAAAGAAGGAAAAGGGGTTTAGGGTTTAGTGGGTAGGGGCGTTAGTGTCGAGTTAGTATGACGCTGCGTCAAGTCGCCACATATCCAGGCCAAACAGCTATGCCTAGAATCCGTAAAAAGGATTCCCCCCCCTACCAAAAACAAAAACACACACACACACACACACACACACACACACACACACACACATACATACAGACACCGTGACAACCTCGCGGGGATAGTCAGGGAAGCTTCCAGTGACCTTCAAACGTCGAGATCTGATGAAAACTCGATTTTTGCAAAACGGGGTGAAAACAATAAGTTCCCGATTTTTGAAAATCTTCGATTTTCTTAGCGGGAAGTTCAAAATTAGGAAAACGGTTGACCCTGAAGGCCATCCCTGCAACTTCTCGCTAATTCCATACTTAGGCTCATAAAATTGCACCAATGACGTTTTTGAGCTCTTCGATCTCAAAAATATAATTTATGGGTTATTTAGAGCTCTCGAAGCTCAAAGAGATTGTTTTCCTATGCTTTTGAGCTCTTCGAGGCAGTTTTTTAAGCCTCACAAAGAATCTTAAATTTTGAATTGATCGCGCTAGGAATTTTGGAGTTATTCCGAAAAAACACTTTTTTCGGTTTTCTTTCGTTC
>NW_025402727.1:0-2028 GCF_020080835.1 Cotesia glomerata
AATATGATATACATAAAATTCAGAATTGGATTAATATTTTTTGTGTTTCCCTAACCTCTAATTGTATTTAAAATAACCAATATCAAAGTAATATGTATATTTTAACAGTAGATTCATGTTTAGATAATCAAACACAACCATTTTTCATATTTTTCAAAGGTAAAAAATTAGCAATAAAATAAAAATTATTATGTTTTGTAGATAAGAAAATATAATAAAAAAAAATTTTTATAATAGAATGAATTATTTGAAACAGCGATTTTAGCAATTATTTAAAATTGTAACACTAAAAGACGAATGGTATATGCCTCAATGTGTAAGACGAAGAAACAAAGTAAGTATCTCTTTTTTGAGCTCAGGATTTTATGATTTGGATAAATAACTTGACTTCTAGGAAACATTTATCTAAAAGTTAATGTTTATTTTGATATGCTAATTTTGATATATTAATTTTTATTAATAATAACGTTTATTTTTTGAAAAGGTTCCTCAAACGACAAATTATTTATCCGAATCATAAAATTCCGAGTATTTTGATACCTATTTTGTATGGACAAATATTTGGTTCAATTGTTGAGTGAAAAAAGCGAGTTAATTTATTTTTGAAAAAGTTTTCAGAAACAGAATCTTCGTCAAATATATTTAAAATAATTTTCGTCATCTGTTGATCGAAAGATAAGAAACCTTATCCTCTCTCTCTCTTTCTTAGGTCTGTCTATTCTAATAATAATAAAATAATTTATCTTTCTCCCTTCTCCCAACTTTCAGAATTAAAAACTCAAGAGAGAGATACTTATTTGTACTTCTTCGTCTTTCATATTAAGACATATACCGTCACCTCATTGGTAGCAACAATTTTCAAAGCGTTTTTTTGCAAAAGAAAAAAATTTTTTTTCCTATTTATAAGTTGTTCTTAAAATCTCTCGTCACTACAAACTTGCGTGTATGTTAATGAAAAGTCATATATCATATCTTTACTATTTTTGAGCCATGAAAAACTGACAAACCTTTTTTTTTGTAATTACAACTGCATAAAGTTTTTTTATACTTAATTAAAGTTTTTCTGAATAAAAGTAAGTATAAGCTGTGATTAAGAAATAAAATAGATGAATCGATAAATTATTTACCAAGTTAGAGCTACTTATTTAAACGTGTTGGCGCTCAACGCTTAAATTTTGCATTAAAAAATTCTCATGACGTAAACTATTGGTCCTAGAGAGATCGGGTTGTGCTTATTTTATTTGTTAATCTTTTATTTAAATGTTATTTCCAGCATGTTACAAGCTATTGTTATTTGTTAACGAGATAGATTAATTCAAAGCTCCTTGCAAAATAGCTATTTATGGAAGAATTGAGTTTTCTCAAAAATTTTTTAGGTGCATTTGATCAATATATTTTTTTGAATAATAAAAAATTTTTTTTTTCAAATCGGACCATGTACATATGATGTCTTAGACAAAAACCATAATTTTTTTGTACCGTCTGGATAACTACATAAATAAATAAATTAGACCAGTCGGCCTGGAAAAAAGCGGTTTGTTGGCAACTTTTCGACAAAATGATCCGATTTTGGGTTTTTTTTTTTTTTTTTTTTCAAAATACTCAATAAAATTCTGAACATTTATGTGCATGTATGAAGTGTTGCTTTTTATTTGTTTAAAAAATAGAGTTTTAGCGTTGAGTTTTAAATTAAAATATCTCAGAAAATACGCCAAAAGTAGTCCAGACATGCTGTGTATGAAATTTAGAGAATTAAATAAAAAACAAAATGAGCCAAACCCGATATCTCTATGACCAATAGCTTACGAGATATTAATTTTTTAATGAAAAAAACAATGCGGTTCCCCTCAAGCGCTTATAAAAAAATATCTGTAACCCCTCGAAAAATCATTCGATTTTTTTTTTATTTAGCTATTGGTATCTTCTATAAGCAAGAAAATCAGCTAAGCTCAAAAAAAATTATTTGAATTTTTTTGAATAATTTTCATTTTTTCGAATTTCTGCATTAAAAAATAGTTAAAATTATTA
>NW_025402728.1:0-2027 GCF_020080835.1 Cotesia glomerata
AGCCACCGGAAGAACCGTCATCTTATCGTCCACTCTGCATGCTGGATACAGCCGGTAAGATACTAGAACGTATAATCCACCAAAGGATAGAAGCAGTTGTCGATCCACTCTTGGCAGACAATCAGTACGGATTTCGGAAAGGACGATCAACCCTGGACGCGATCAACCTGGTTGTCGGTATAGCCAAAGACGCAATCGCCGGTACCAGATGGAAGGGAGGAACGAAGAAATATTGCCTGGTGGCAACTTTAGACATAAAAAATGCCTTTAACTCCGCCAACTGGGATTGCATCATGCAAAGTCTTCAAGAGATGAACGCCCAGAGCGACTCATGAAGGATAGTCGCTAGCTACTTCAATAAGACAGAGCTCCGGAGACATGAGACACAAAGAACGGCGCCAAAGGAGCATGATGTTACCTGAGGCGCGCACCGCAGGGTTCTGTTCCCCGACCACTTCTCTGGAACGTCATGTACAACGGATTGCTTGAGACTGAAACTACCAAGAAACGTCAAACTGGTAGCGTACCCGGACGACGGAGCCGTGGTAATAGTCGCCGGTTTATCTTGGATGAGCCAAAACATGTGTTCGCTATCACCTTTGAGCGAATTAACCAGTGTATGGACACAGTAAATTTACAACTGGCTAAACAGAAGCATCGAGGCTGTATCACTTATCATCACCAGCAGAAAAAGTGGTGGAAAACGATCAATCTAAACGTCGGAGACCAAGAAATCACATCCCAACTATCCATCTGGATATCTGGGAGTGATGCTTGATGCCCGACTTAACTTTTAAACAACAAGTTGAACACGTGACCACCAAAGCATCAGCAGTAGTAGCCAACCTAGTACGATTGATGCTCAACAATGGTGGCCCGAAGCAGACAGGCGAGGTCATTGCTATAGCTCCAATCAACATCAGAGGAAGCAGTGTGTGTCATTTCCGGAATTTTGCCGCTCAGAGTCCTAGCTGAGGAAAGACGTAACCTTTACCAACGAAAGAGGACAACCGCACAAAGTGCCGAGGAACTCAGAGCTAAAGAACGGCAAAACAGCATCGCGCGATGGCAATCGCAGTGGGACGCCGCGACAACGGGGAGATAGACACACCGTCTCATACCAAGGATTGACGTTTGGCTTAAACGGAATCACGGCGAGGCTAACTACTATCTGACCCAGATGTTGTCAGGACACGGCTGTTTCCGGGAGTACCTTTATCGCTTTAAGCACGATAATTCCCCAGAGTGTCTGTCTTTGCCTGGGCAGTTGCTGAAAATGTGGAGCACGCTTCTTTCTTTGAGTGCCCCTGCTTTAACCCACAGCGTGATGAGTTGGGGAGAAGATCCTTAAACAAGAAAATCACACCAGAGTCAATAGTAGAAGAAATGCTGTCATCCGAAGCTGCCTGGAACGCCACAAGCACGTTTACTACCGAAGTGCTTACAGAGCTGCGTTCCATTGAAAGAAAAAGGGCAAATGACAGAAACTAGAAGGAAGGAAAAATAACACCTTAGCCACCAGAAGGAATAGCAGTAGCTAGATCCTCCCCTCACGAAGTAATGCCTGACGGCGGTTTCCATGAGGGATTAGAGGAAAGAAGAAAAGGGGTTTAGGGTTTAGTGGGTAGGGGCGTTAGCGTCGAGTTTTAGTATGACGCTGCGTCGAGTCGCCACATATCCAGGCCGAACAGCTATGCCTGGAATCCGTAAGAAGGATTCCCCCAAGATAAAAAAAACAAACATACATACATACAAACATACATACACACATACATACATAAATACATGCATACATACATACATACATACATACATACATACATACATACATACATACATACATACATACATACCATACATGCATACATACATTACATAGCAGAAGACCTTACCGGCGAAAAAGATAGCAGTATTTTTATCTTTCTTTAGAAAGTAAATGGAAATAAGACAAAATTAAAAAAAAATGTTTGAAATTCGACCATTGTTATAAAAATTATGAATAAAAGATCAATGAAAGAGGTTTCTTT
>NW_025402729.1:0-2025 GCF_020080835.1 Cotesia glomerata
TCGAGGAGAAAATCGACACATGAAGTTTGCGATGCCAAGGATTTGGAGGGAACCTAGTGATCACGTCCATGACTGTTATTTTTGTATGGTTAATCCAAGTAAGCGTCGATCTGGTAAAAATGCAGAAAAGATTTTTATCCTGATCTTCCTTCAACATCATCTCCGATACCTCACGACGAAAATTTGCCTGTGCCGGCACGTTCAGGATTAGATAGCTTTGAAGTTCAAGCGTCACAAAGTTCAACAGGATCCAGTGCACCACTAACCAACACTGATGGTAGTGATTTCATGACAAAATCGCAAAGTTTTGGGCCACATTTTATTAGCTCAAGTGAATTTAATGATTTAGTACGAGACCTGAACTTATCCAAGAATAAAGCAGAGATTCTAGGTTCACGACTAAAGCAATGGAACTTGCTTGAAGATGGTGTAAAAATAACTGATCAAAGAGAGCGCCATAAAACTTTTTCATGTTTTTTTACAAAAGAAGCCGGTATTTGTTACTGCAACAACGTGACTGATTTGTTTAATGAAATCGGGCCATTTGTAGCATCTGACTGGCGACTTTTTATCGATAGCTCTTCAAAAAGCTTAAAAGCAGTTCTGCTCCCACAATGGAAACCAGGTACTTGCCTAGTCTTCCTCCTAGCACACTCTGTATTGTTAAAAGAAAGCTGCTTATGATAGTGTGAAATCATACTAGAAAAATTAAAATACACAGGAATACCAATGGCCAGTGATCAGGTGGATTTTAAAATGGTTGGTTTCTTGATGGGAATGCAGGGTGGGATATACTAAATACCCATGTGTCACCTTTGTTTTATGGGACAGCAGAGCTGACTCAGTTCATTATCAACAGCGTAAATGGCCTGAAGTCGCGTCGAATTTCAGATTGGGGAAACATAACGTAAAGTCGGAACCAATCGTAAAGCCTCAAAAGCATATTAATGCCACCGTTACATATAAAATTAGGGCTAATGAAGCAATTCGTAAAAGCTCTGGATCCAAGCTCTAAAGCTTTCGAATATTTAAAGGGGATTTTTTCCCCAAATTATCTACGAAGCTAAAGTTAAAAGGAGGTATTTTCTAGATTTCAGGACCGCAAAATAAAACAAATAATGAAGAAGAGTGATGACTTTTACGAAGCTTCTCAATGCTCGTGAAAAACCAGCCTGGGAAAGTTTTAAAAGCAGTAGTTGATGCTTCTTGGGAATCATAGAGCTATTAACTATGCAGAATTGATTGAAAAAATGCTTGAAAGCTTTAAAGTTATGGGCTGCAGAATGTCTCATAAACTTCCATATGCTACGTCTCATCTGAGGACGAATTTAAAGACAACATGGGGATTTCTCCGAGGGAACAAGGAGAACGTTTTCACCAAGATGTGATGGACTTTGAACGGCGATATCAAGGGCAGTACTTAACGAGAATATGATGGGAGGTACATTTGGGGCTTAGTACGAGAGAGCTCATACGAGCATAAAAGAAATCACGAAAAATATTCACTTTTAGACATTAATTTCTTGTTATTTTTTTACATCTATATATCATTGTTTTATCACAAATCTTGAATAAAAAAGACTCTTCTATCTAAAAAAATGTTTTCCTAGTTATAATTTACAGTGGAAGTGGCTAGAAAAACATAAAAATCAATCATTTTCGCCGAAAAATTGAAAAATTGTCCTAGTTTCTACAAAAGCAAACTTTAATAGGAAAAAAAATTTTTTTCCTTATTTTTGTGGTAGGAGAAACCAAAATTTAACATGTAGAAGTTAGACCCAAAAATCGTGTTGACCGGTGTTATTTCTTTGTCGGGATCACAAATTTAACATCAAAATACTATTAAATAATAGAATTATCAATAAATTGATTAGTGACGCCATCGAGGCAGTGCAATTGCGTCGTAGTTGTTCTTGTAATGGCATCGCGGCTATTGTTTGTAACTTGCTTGATTATACGCGGTATTCACAACGTAACTAGATTTATCATTGCAATTTCTTTATTAATTCAATCCACAGATTCGGT
>NW_025402730.1:0-10597 GCF_020080835.1 Cotesia glomerata
TTCACTTTGTTGTCCCACACCGTCTGCCAGAACAGATCACAGTCTTTTTCTCTTGGATATTCGGTACAAATAAACTTCCGCTTGGTTTCATATCCGTCGATGAAACTTGCTCCAGGGATCACTAGATTTTTGGGCTGAAGACCGTGGCAGAGAAACGGCAGGTTTAAGAAGCAGCCGTTCATCTCCAACTTTTTGTTTTGTCTATGGCTTGTTTCTTCTTCCTGCTTCAAGACTACTGAGTTGTATTCTTTTATGATGCGAGCTTGTGAATTCGGTTCGTCCATGAATCGCAGAAAGTCGTTAAAATTCATGCTTGGGAAGCAGGACGCCATTTTCGAAGATTGTTTTCTTTTGAGAAGAAAATACTCTGCACTTTAACTTGTAAAATGTGCTTATAATTAGAAGCGTTTTTCAGCACTTGGGCTATGCAAATAGTTTTAACTTCAACCAAGCTAGAAGCATCTATTCGCAAGGGTTGTTGTTTTCAAACTAACGTTTATTTATTAACTAAATACCTCTTTATACCATTAAAAGTACCCTAGTAGAAATGATATCGAGTTTTTAGCCAGTAACTAGCCAGTTTGACTAGACTTAAACTAGTAACTGGCCAGTGTAATATCGAGTTTCTGTCAAGTAACTGACCAGTTTTACTAGAGATCGAGCAAAACATGGCGGCTTCAGTGAAACTGTCAATTTTCAATATTGAGGTTATCAAGGGTTATAAAAAATTGTCAAATAAAATAAAAATAATGTTAAATAAACGATATCATATAAATTTTTCATTTATATTTATTTATATTATAAAATAAATAACATCATTAGACTGATAGAATAATCACAATAAATCTAACAATAAAGTAATTGTTTTTAATTGGAGAAAATTAAAAAAATATTTATTTAGGTTTTCTACTGCCTTCTCAGTCTTTTGAGTTACTCAAAATTACTCCGACAGCTTTTAATTCACACTGTTTTTTAATATTTTTTAAAACAACGACGCGTACAGGTTTATGACTTAGTTGTAGGTGGCGCGATTTCGAGTTTTTACTCGATATCACTGGCCAGTTACTGGCTTATATCGAGTGAAAACTCGATTATTTCTACTAGGGGTATTACGCGCATACTTAGCCAATAATAATAGGTCCCACATATCGTTAAGCTCCAATTTATGGCTATAAAGGTTTGACGTGGGAATGGCAATTCTCCATAGAGTCGATAAAAGGCTACCTATGTTCATTATCACTTCCTCAATGGACTCATTAGTTTAACTACTTAATTAAACTAATTATTTATTAATTAACCCTTATTTATTTTACTACTGAAGCTTTTCAGGAAAAAATAACCTGCTTTGGAAAGTAGACAAGGCTTTTAGTCTTATAAAGCTTTATTTAAACTGTTTGTAAACATAAAATTCTTAAATACTACACAATACAACTTATAACTAATTAATTCTTTAACTAACATATAAACAGTAAATTAACCTACGCGCATGAAATTCCTTGCAATAAATATGTTTCAAATAATTTTACAAATTCGTATAGTATTCTATAAATAAAAGCATATTGTTCCGTAGCCAGAACACTTAGATAGCGTTGTTGGCGAATTTTCAGTACAGTTTCAGGAACTGAAATTGTCTTAGTTGTCAGTAATTGATTGAGACACGAGTCTACAGCACAGAAAACCCCGGTCCTCCCAACTCCAGCACTGCAATGAACGATGATAGGTCCAAGCGCCGGTCCATCCTGAATTTTCGCTAGAAGCCTCTCTCGTTCCTCTTTTATATCACAATACAGGCGCATAAACGATTTCCAGGTTGCAGGTACTCCATTGTCTGGCCAGTCCTCGTACATGTAATGCTTGATCAGTTTACTTTCTCCGGTGATGCAATTAGAAACATCAAAAGTTGTTTGGACGTATCCCGAACCATTTGTTTCACTCACAGTTCTGATCGAAATCTCACCAGCTTGAAAAATTCGATATTTGTCGTCATAAGGGTGCCAATACGGAGCACAATTTTCTTTCCAACCATCTTGAAGTTTCGTCAGCATCACAATAATGCGAGAATTTTGCTCCCAAATTAGCTGCCAAAACTGGTCAACAGTTTCTTCAAGCGGCCCTTGTGTCGCGATGTACTTCTTCGGAATTTCAAAAGAGTCCACATAGTTGGCGTGGATGTAGTCGGTATCTTCTTTTTTGGGAGTTATCTTCACACGGGTTTTGTCCCAGCAAAGGATGTCATCGTAGCGATTTTTGCTACAATTTTCTTGTTTTGAAAAATGTTCAAAAGACCCAAAATGCGACTGTGCTACGATCTGATAATGCTCTAATTGGATGGCTTCCAAGAAATCAGATTCTTGTGCACGTCGTTTAAATTCCTTGAGACTTATTGGAACAAACTTTGGAGTAGATATTATGTTAAGATGCATATTTTAAATATAAATAAGCCGTCTGCTCCCATTAAAAGCTCCAGAGTAACTAACGACATACTTTTGTAATTATTTTCAAACTTGTTTTAAAACATAGATACAATAGATATAGACATAAAACAATAGATATGTTATTTTTTCTTATAACAATTATCAATATTTAATGGAACTTCCTGTTCCATCATACAAGTTGAGTAATCGTGTAATGCTCTCTAAACATGAATTAGTGAATATTCACTTATTCAAGTAAATTTTCACTTATTCATGTTTAGAGAGTGCTCACCTCAAACGTAGTTTCCTCATGGTTCTGACTAAGCCACAAAGAACGTTTGCTCCGAAGAATTCTTAAGCGAAGACTAGTTTCTCTAGAAGACTTCTTGAGGTGTTTAAAGCTACCTGCAAAATCTTCTACGCATACGCAGACATTGAGTAAACTCAGGCCCCTAGTCCAAAAACAATCACATTACCTATGAACTATGTAAACAAAATACACATTTTCTTCTGATATTACCATACGCTGTCGCTTACCAGCTTAGGTCAACTCTATTAACATTTAGAAGTGATTGATCAAGACAGGACAATATTGATATTTACTGTCTGGATCGACTCACCTATAAGAGAGCCTCTTCCACTAAATCTTCCACAAAGCGTTCCCTCGAGCATATAATTAGCAGCTCATACTTCTTATCTTGATATTTTTGTTTGGCTATCTTGATCTTTTGGTTGATTTCTTCAGAAGTCTCGTCCGATTTTGGTTTCCTGTTTTTAAGATTGTGAACTCTCTCTTTGAGCTTCAGGACTTCGGCCGCTAACTCTAAACGCTCTTCCAAGGAATACATCCTGATGCGGACGACTATGGCGGAACTTTCAGCTGAAATAGTCATCTTAAAGATATCTTGTCTCTTATAGGCCGTTAAGGTGAATAATTCAAGATGTAGACAAAAAAGGTATGCATAAACTGTTCTAATCATACCGAACTAGCAGGCAATGTGAAATCATATAGACTCTACAATAAGGTTCATTTTTGCTAACTAGCAAATAATAGTTTTCAGTAAAAGAATGAAAGGTTTTTCTTTTTTCTATAGTCATGGCAACGTAATTCAAATAGCCTAATTCAATTCAAATAACCTAATTCGAAGCAACAATAGATAATTAATATATTTCCAACATTATACTAAACCTCATTCTAATCTAAAAGAAGTCATACCAAGTTCGCGTTCGAAGTTTATCACTAATTGCTGCTCTTTAAACATGAATTAGTGAAAATTAAAGTTTAGAGATTGATGTTGAGGAAAATAAGACTACAGTAATTAATTTGTTATTAACAGGAATTTAGGTCAAATAATTCATGTTTTGAAATTCCGAAGAGATAATGAAAAATGGTCGGTTATCAGCAGTGAGGTCATCCGTCGCTACACCGGAAAACGTTATATTAAATAACTAAAAAGCCACACGGAGAAAAAATTTTTCTATAGGAACTCTATAGTAGTTAGTTAGTTGTAAAAGTTCCAGTAGGTTAACGTATTCTTATAGTAACAATACCGTTTGGCTCCTGCAACTCTACATCGTTGAGCTCTGAGAGCTAAACGTTATTTACCTTTCACAACTCTACAGGATCGTTCTAAGACAACGAACAGTAAACTGTGTATAGTTGTGGTAACTCTACAGTTACGTTACCAGAACGAAATTTTTTCCGTGCAGTGTTGAAGGGTCGGCGTTTATCAGTGGGTTTTTCTCAGAATTAAATTAGGCCCAAATATACAGATGAGTCCACGAGGCGATTAGGTTACTGCTTTAATCACGTAATCGATGCCAATAGGGATGGTATGTATTAATTAATTAGTGTATAACGGCCATAAAGTATGATCACAGCGAGCGATAATGCAAATACCTGAAACTATATCAAATTGCACTAATTAACTGAAATAGGTTATTTGTATGATGTGTTTTTATGAAAATATGGTTTTATCACGCACGCCATATATACTCAACAATTTGTTATTGTATTTACAACTAAGAACCCTTTTTTAAATTCAGGATTTGCTAATGCAATTCAAAACTTCATTTCAGCAAAAATAGTTGTTTTCAGACGTCATTAAATAAAACAGTTGAATCACTAATGCCTATCCTGACATTGAACACGTTGATATAATCAAAACAAAGTCATTGCGGTCATGGTGTGACAGAATAATAAATTCGATTTTCATAAAAAGTATCTATTCTCATGAAAGATAAATTTTTCGCGTCACTTCATCAAATTATTAGGTTATTTCCCTGAGTATTTTTCACGTAGTCAAGATGCGCACGCATGTCCGATGCTTCTCCGTATGGTTCAATCGTCCCCGGGACTGCTGGTTCAATTGACCCCATATCATTTTTAAATAATTAATAGTAAATAATAAATAAATAAACTATTATATCTCTATGAACAAAGTTTAGTATTATAAAGTATTAGTATATACAACTACTACAATTCAAACTTTATCAATTAATTCAAAAATTGAAATATAATTAAACAATTTGTCACCAGTCGAAAACAAAGTTTACATGCCTAAAAATAAGAAAATCTTAATTTTTCAAAATTTATTAATCGCAATGATTTCAAATTTTGATCATATCCGAGTTTAACTTATTAGAATCTAATTCTAAGAGCATGAAGCGTTTTTTCAATTTTTTCGATTTTTTAAGTCGAGTGGTTCAATTGCCCCGTGGTTCAATTGACCCCCTTCTCCCCTATATACCTGAATAGATTCAGTATATATACGATGGACCAGACTATAGACCAGAGAAAAATTTTGAGTAAAACGGAGTACAAATGAGTGCATGCCCATATATTCCGAAATATATTCCTTGCGCAAAACTGGTTATATTCGTAATATATTCAGAATATATTCTCGGATATATTCTGGAATATATTTCATAATATATACTTTTTCCGTGCGGGATGATCTCTATCTTTCCTGCTACTGAATAAGAATCATTTTCGATTGACAAAACTCATTATCTAACGACATTTGCATCCATACATGCATAATATGTCCTTGTCTGAAAGAACAGACGTTATCTGTAAGCACTTTTATTCTACCGTATTTATTTCAGTTATTTTATTTTGTACTAGCAGTTCGCCCCGGCTTCGCACGGGTATTTAATAAAATTTCAAAATCAATCATAATATAATATAGCCTATGTCATCCAGGTATAGTGTAGCTTCCCAACAGTGAAACAATTTTTCAAATCGGTTCAGTAGTTTCAGAGCCTATTCGATGCAAACAAACAAACAAACAAACAATCAAATCTTTCCTGTTTATAATATGAATCGTTTATTTGAAAAACCTCATAAGTCATAAGGAAACCTCAAACAAATAATTCATATTAGGTATAGATTATTTAATTACATCAACAATAACATTTTAGGGAAAAGTCTATATATGGATATTATAAGTTGAATCATGTTCTCTATTTGAAAACAATATTCCCATTGTTATCTGAAACCACACGCAGAAAAAAATTTTGTTAAAATAACCTAAGATATGTTCTAGTAACAAATGCATTTGTTAACATAGGGATAACAAATTATATGTTAAAATAACAAAATTTAGGTTATAGCAAGTTATTAATATGTTATAACAACAAAACAATAGTGTAGCTTCCCAACAGTGAAACAATTTTTCAAATCGGGTCAGTAGTTTCAGAGCCTATTCGATGCAAACAAACAATCAAATCTTTCCTGTTTATAATATGAATCGTTTATTTGAAAAACCCTATAAGTCATAAGGAAACCTCAAACAAATAATTCATATTAGGTATAGATTATTTAATTACATCAACAATAACATTTTAGGGAAAAGTCTATATATGGATATTATAAGTTGAATCATGTTCTCTATTTGAAAACAATATTCCCATTGTTATCTGAAACCACACGCAGAAAAAAATTTTGTTAAAATAACCTAAGATATGTTCTAGTAACAAATGCATTTGTTAACATAGGGATAACAAATTATATGTTAAAATAACAAAATTTAGGTTATAGCAAGTTATTAATATGTTATAACAACAAAACAATTTGGTTACTATAGAATCGACCAAATAATTCACTATAGAATCGACCAAATAATTCAGTTGGTATAATAAATTTTTTGTTGAAACAACAAAAATTATTCTATTAAAATAACAAATAAATTTACATTAAATTTTATAAGAATCCATAATTTAAAAATATGCTATAATCAGTGATATCTGATTTGGAAAATATTTTAGCAACAAATTAGTTTTGTTATTGCAATAAAATGATTTCGTTAGGACAACAAATTGATTTGGTGATTTAACAGACTGGTTTGTTAGTACAACTTGAAACATTTTATTAATGCGATTAATGGATTTGTTACTATAACTAAACTCATTTGTAACCAGAACATATTTTTCAGTTATCCCATCTTTTGTTATTTCAACAAAATCATTTTTATGCGTGCATGAACCGCAAACAATAATATATTTCGTATGATGCAAACACTTGGAAAATAATACATATTTTCACAAACACATAATCTATTTATCTCCCTTAAATATACACGCAGAAAAAAATTTTGTTAAAATAATCTAAGATATGTTCTGGTAATAAATGCATTTGTTAACATAGGGATAACAAACTATATGTTAAAATAACAAAATTTAGGTTATAGCAAGTTATTGATATGTTATAACAACAAAACAATTTGGTTATTATAGTAAAGTCTTTAAGTAGATTCGACAAAATAATTTAGTTGATATAACTAATTTTTTTGTTGAAACAGCAAAATTATTCTATTAAAATGACAAATAAATTTGTTACAGTAAATTTTATAAGAATCCATAATTTAAAAGTATGCTATAATCAGCGATATCTGATTTGGAAAATATTTTAGCAACAAATTAGTTTTGTTATTGCAATAAAATGATTTCGTTAGGATAACAAATTGATTTGGTGATTTAACAGACTGGTTTGTTAGTACAACTTGAAACATTTTGTTAATGCTACTAATGGATTTGTTACTATAACTACACTTATTTGTTACCAGAACATATTTTTCAGTTATCCCGTCTTTTGTTATTTCAACAAAATCGTTTTTATGAGTGTAGTAATTTAAAACATCTCGCACTTATTGGGTGAAGGAATTCCGGGTACTCACAAATTCGATAAAGCTTCTCGCGTCCAGGTTGGTTTTCTTAAATATCGACTAAGACTTCACTTCACTGACATTATAGCACAACTTTACGGACAAAACAATCTAGAAAGATTGAAGCTTTCTTAATATTCAAACACCAAGACTAACCTTCGAGTGCAAATAAATAAATCACCGATTCTAATAAACAATTCGTATATAGTCACGGCAATGTTTTGCCATCCAATGTCTCAAGGCTGCCTAAATAGGCTTTTTCACCCTTGTTCAATCCTAAGCTGTTGGCTTAAGTTAAATAAATTTCTTACTGATAAGAAACCGTCTTATATACCTCTATACACCTACGCCTAGACTCGTAAAGACTTAATTAGCCTTTAATTAGTTTTTAATTAGCCTAAAATTCCTCATAGGCATTGTTAAAAACAGAATGCAAAAAAAAAATTCAGGATAATTTTTTCCTCATTAGTAATATAATAATCTAAATGTAGAGTTAATTGATTAACATCATTATGGAGCGCAATGCTAAAAATTAATACCTAAAATTATACCGAAACTATCCGATTAGGTCCTACTCTGAAATATCCTGCTACATACCGATTCAGTTATATGACGTAAAAGATAATCATTAACATTTCATTATGCTGTAGGATAAACCTATAAATATGTCCAGCTAAATAAAAGATTTCACATTCAGTACCTAACTACAGTCAGGACTAGGACTTTTATCCTGAAAGCCTAACTTTTTAAAAATGGGCGCGAAATTCACTAAAAAAAATTCCTTTGCTAAAAGCTGCGAACAACGTATTAAAGAATCTAACCTGGGTCACGTACTGGAACAAGAACACCATCAAATAATGGAAGAAAGTGTCCCCTACTCCTGCTACGAAGTATTGAAGTTTAAAAACTTGTCAAAATGTAGATACTGGAACACATCCATCTTCGACCGCAATCGGGTGATCCTGCCAACGGAAGACGGAGGAAGTGACTTCATTAATTCCAGCTACGTCGACGGTCACAACGTTAAGGGAAGGTTCCTGTGTACCGAGGCACCGCTTCAAGAGACAGCTAACGATTTTTGGCAGATGATATTCTCCCATCAAGTCCGGGTAATCGTGATGCTGACCCGAATAGTGGAAAAAAGACGCGAAGCTTGTTACCCGTACTGGAGCCCTAAAAAGCGGGGAAAAGTGGTCCATGGCAAGTTCACAATCAAAACTCTGAAAGTCAAGTCTTTCCGGTACTACGTGGTGACCAGACTACGAGTAACAGACAACACTGGAGCTTCATTAGACATCAAGCATTTCGCCTACACCGACTGGCCCCATAACAGCCTTCCTCAAGATCCTTCAAAGTTTCTGGACTTCGTTCTCTCGGTCAGAAAGGCTCAATTAATGGCAGATTTGGATAGCAAGGGTGGAAAGGTTCCTCCTATGGTGGTTCACTGCAGCGCCGGTTTAAATCGTACTGGAGCTTTTTGTGCTATTGATATCAGTTTGTCTCTATACGACGAGAGAGCAATAATTAGCCTTTCTTCGGTAGTGCGTAATCTGCGTAAGCAAAGGCATAATTGTTTATCTTTACCGCAATACTATGTTTTCTGCTACTTAATTGTCTTGAAATATGTTAAATTAGTCGCTGATAAGTATTAGTCTCGATTTTATATTATATAATTGTGATTTATCTAGTTTTAAGTTTTTTGTACGACATTCAAAATATTTTTCTAAGTAGCTAGCTTTAAAGTAATTTTGTACTTAATTAATTAAAGTAAAGTATATTTTGTGTTAATACTCTGTTTTTTTTTTTTTTTCAATTAATGTCCCCACTTATTAAGTATTGAATTGCAGCTCTGAATATTAGAATTAAATTTGGTACTTGCAATTAAATTAGGAATAAAGTAGCGACCGCAGTAACCTGTTATAAATTAGCGGATTTAGTATTCCGGGGTGACAATTTACATGTCGCGTGCCTAATGCCAAAAGGGCGTATAAAAAGTTATACGTCCTTTTGGCTTTGCAAAACCAAAACGAACGGGCGTATAATTTTTTTTTTTTGGTGCCAATCTTTTTGTAAACATGTCCTAAGCCTAAAAATGAAAAAAAAATTTCCAAAGCCAAAAGGGCGTATGTCTCAAGTTATACGCCCTTTTGGCGTTAATAAGTCAAAAATTTTTTCTGCAGATCTTTACGTTTCGAGCGATCCTAGAAAGAATGGCAAAAAAAATTTTTTTATACGCCCTTTTGGCATAAAACCCTATCTAACTGCTGTAATACGCCCTTTTGGCATTAGGCACGCGATGTGCTCTTAACCTACGTCACCCTATCACAGCACATTAGGTACCAAGTGAGTTGCCTAAATAAATCGCTATTAATCTCCTACCTATTTAATCATAGGGCTGTAAGTTAACAGTCAAACTTTATACCTACTGTTCATACCTACCAAAAGTAATTATTTGGCGCGCGCCAATCAGAATCCATCTTTGGATTTTTTATGCTAATTTATACAACAGCTATCGATGAGGTGATATAAATTAATATATGGCTGTCTTGCAGCCATGAACTATTATTAACTATCCGTTTGTCAAGATTCCGTCTGGACATAAGAGGTTATCTAATGTTAATACCTATATCGAACGGTATCATTCGGTATGCGCCAATCACATTTGATCTTTGGATTTAATGTGTTGATTTAAACAAATCACATGTATTATGTGGAATTCGTAACTGCTATTATAGCTTTGGAACAGCCAAATTTTTTTTGGGCATCAATAAACTATAAATACTTGACTATAAATAGTTTTATATTTGCAAATTATTTCTAGAATAATTAATGCGGAGCACGTGTTAGGTACATGTAATATTTTTTCATTGTCTGGATGGTTTTAATACATATTTCAAAGACTTACGTTAATCATTTTAAACAAGGAAAATAACATGTTATTGCTATAACTGGGATTGGATATTCCCACGCCTAGTAGGCGTTGTTTCTAAATACAACGCCCCTATTGTTCTTACATTA
>NW_025402731.1:0-2025 GCF_020080835.1 Cotesia glomerata
CTAGGATGTCCGTTATTCACCAAGTTGATATTTTCTTCGCTGACGCCCTCTGTATTCTTAGTTTTTGAACTTAAAAAAAATATCCTATATAACTTAGTATTTAATTACTAAATTAAATTTTGCCCCAATGGAGTAACATTTTCCACCCAAATAACATGGGAATTTGCAACTTTTGTTATTAATTTTTTCACTAAAAAAATGCCTCTACAACTATTATCAATACATATTCTGATAGTAAATTGAATGTTTCACAAAAAAGTTTTCTTATAATTTTTCGATTAAATCATTCCTTTAAAAGTTATTCGTAGTGTAAGTTGTGTTTATAGTTATTATCATAGTTTTTCAGTCTTGCTATAAAGTTTTAGGTATTATAATCATTTATTTTATCTATAAATGTTCAAAAAATTTGATGAAAAAGATTTATAGTTACTGGAACATTAACAATACGATGTATTGCATACATTATTAATAATATAGCCGCATATTTGTATTTTTTCTGTCTCTAATTACATATATTTGTTATGTAATTTTTGAAGATGCATTATGATAAGTATTTTTGTTTTCATGAATGATTTGCACTAAATATCATTTTTGTTCTATTTTATGACTCAAAAATGTTGGTATATTCTTGAGTTAATTGAAGCCCTCTTTCAACTACATCGTTAACAACCCATGTAGGAAGTATGGCGGGCCAAGCTGCCCAACTTTGGACAACTCTGGGCAGGGGCTTGTTAACCAGAGTTGGCCCAGTCTATTTAATTCTGGAATGATACGCTGGCCTAAGCCGCAGTTTACCAGAGGTTAGGCCACCGGATGAGTCCGGCCCATGCCTGGTAACCAGGGCCATAGTTAATTTCGAAATCTAGCCCATGCCATTTGGTAAAAATGAACTTGTTAGGGTTTCAATTTTTAATTTTAATTTTAAGTAGAGCTAGCAAATTTAGATAGTTTGACTCTTTATTTGAACCTTGAAATTCTACTAATTATGAAAATAAAGTGAAAATAACATTTGAACCTAAACCGAGATTTGAACCTAAGCCGCACGCTTGTTAGGGCGATAACCAACCCCTGCGCCATACGACCGATAAATTGATTCACATCTCATCATTCATACCAAATACAGTATATGGTGACGACGTTTGACGGTTTTATATTATTTATATAATTTATGATTATTCAATATTGTATTTTGACGAAAATTAACTGTTTTTACAAATGTTTATTACTCAAAAAATGCAAGAGTTGGGGACCTAATATAACTTTAGACTTTTTGCATTGATCTGTACATTTTTTTAATATTTTTAAGGAAATTTTTTAATGTTAAAATTATCCAGTAAAAAGTAAACTGTGAAGTATTATATTTTTAATTTTTTAAGACCATATCCAATTGTGACGATATGCAATTGTTTTGGTTAAATAATAAATTTTCAATTTTAGCATTTGCCAACAAATATTCGTTAAACAATAAATATCTACTGTTTAAAATTCTATTACTTAATGATCAATCAACTCTATTAATTCTATTCTCGATTCTCCAATCAATTCTATTGCTTAATGATAAATCAACTTTAGATTTTTTTGTTGAATGGCCAAAACTAGGTTACCCAATTGCCTGGCTTAAGTATGGGATGCCATTCAACGGTTACATGGCTGGAGAAAAGCTGGCCAGCCTTGGCCCAGACTCCGGGTAATCATTGGACCAGCCAAGGCTTGGTTGCCTGGTCTTGGCCCAAAGCGTAGGTGCTCTTGCCTCGGCCACGTTCTATGACGAATCAATGTTTATTTAAGCTCAGGAATAATCTCATTGTAGTCCAGTCGGCAGGGAAATATTAGGCCGTTTGTTTTACGACTTCCAATGCAGATGAGGTAAATTGCAATTTTTAACTTCCCGCTAAGACAATCGAAGATTTTCAAAAATCGGGAAGTTATTGGTTTTACCCCGTTTTTCAAAAATCGAGTTTTCATCAGATCTCGACGTTTTGAGGTCCTAGGAAGCTTCCCTGACTACTCCCACGAGGTTGTCAC
>NW_025402732.1:0-2023 GCF_020080835.1 Cotesia glomerata
AAAAAAATAAGAAGCAAGGGTTAGTTAGAAAAACTGGGTGGCTACGAAAAGTTTTTTTCATCTGGGTTGCTATGAATGAATTTTTATTTTGATTTAAAAAAATTGAATTAATTTTTATCAAAAGATCAATGATCAGGTTCAGTTTCAGGCACTGCGTAGCTGTGAATGAAATTTAATTTTCATTTACAACAATTGAAGTAATTTTTAATTAAAAATTTCGTAGGAGTAGAAAGTTAAAGGCAATGAGCGGCCATTAAAGAAATTTTATTTTTATTTGAATCAATTAAAATAATTTCAGAATGAAAAATAAGCAACGCCGGGATGTCAGGGGCTTGAGGCGGCTAAGACTGAGGTTTTGATTTTTATTTGGAATAATTGAGACAATTTTAAACTAACAATTCAGTACCTAGGATTAGGTAGAGGGGCTGGGCGGCCATAAATGAATTTTTATTCATATTTAGAATAATTAAAGTAATTTTGATAAATAACTTCGTTATCAGGGTCAGTTACAGGCACGGGGTTGCTATGACTAAATTTTTGATTTCATTTAGAACGATTAAAGAAATTTTCAATTAAAAAATCAGTAGTGATAGTAAGTTAGAGGCACTAAGCAGCCATGAATGAATTTTTTTTTTTATTTAGAATAATTGAAGTAATTTTAAAAATAAACTTAGTAATTAGGGTCAGTAACAGGCAATGGGTAGATATGAATAAATTTTTATTCTCATTTAGAGTGATTAAAGTAATTTTAGATTGAAAAAATTAGTAGTGATGGTAAGTTAGAGGCACTAGGCGGCTATGAGTGAATTTTCATTTTAACTTTTCAAATGAATTTAAATAATTTTTAAATAAACAATAAGGAGTGACGGTCAGTCAGGGGCTATAGGCGGCTATAACTAAGTTTTTAATTTTCATTTGGAATGATTAGAGCAATTTTAAATTAAAAATCACTAGCGAGGATCAGTTAGAGTTACTAGGCGGCCATAAATAAATTTTCATTTTTATTAAAAATAATTGAAGTAATTTTTAATAAAAAAAATCATTAGCGAGGGTTAGTCAGAAAAACTGGGTAGCTACGAATAAAGTTTTTTTATTTATAATAATTGAATTGAATTCAATGGAAAAATTAGTGATCAGGGTGAGTTACAAGCACTGGATGCTATGAATAAATTTTTATTTTTATTCATAATAAAGTAATTTAAAAATGAAAAATAAGTAGCAACGGTCAGTCAAAGGCACTTGGGTGCTATGAAAAAATTTTTGCTTTTATTCATTTAAATTGAATCAATTTTTATAAAAAAATTAGCGATCAGGGTCAGTTACAGGCACTGCGTAAATGTAAATTAATTTTTGATTGCATTTAGAACGATTAAAGTAATTTTTAATGAAAATCAGTAGTAATAGTGAGTTAATAGCACCAAGCAGCCTCGGATGAATTTTCGTTTTTATTTAAATAAATTAAAATATTTTTTAAAGAGAAAATAAAGATTGACGGTCAGTCAGGGGCTCCAGGCGGCTATGTAAGTATTTGATTTTTATTTGGAATAATTGAGGCAATTTTGAATCAAAAAATCGCCGGCGATTATCAGTTAGAGGTACTGGGCAGCCATGAATGAATTTTTATATTCATTCAGAATACTCAAAGTAAATTTAAATGGAAAAAGTCGGAAGCGAGAGTTAGTAAGAAAAACTGGGCGGCCATGAATAAATTTTTTTTTGATTTCGAATGATTAAATTAATTTTAATGAAAAACTTGGTGATTAGGATCAGTAACAGGCGATAGGTAGCTATGAATAAATTTTTATTCTCATTTAGAACGATTAAAGTAATTTTCGATTAAAAATCAGGAGTAATAGTAAGTAAAAGGCACTATGCAGCCACGAATAAATTTTTGCTTTTATTTAGGTATATTAAAATAAGTTTTGAATAAAAAATAAGGATTGACGGTCAGTCAGGGGCTCCAGGTGGCTATGACTGAGTTTTTGATTTTTATTTGGAATAATTAAGGCAATTTTGAATTGAA
>NW_025402733.1:0-2022 GCF_020080835.1 Cotesia glomerata
TATATATATATATATATATATATATATATATATATATATATATATATATATTAGCTAGGGTGCTTCATTTGAGACGACTATTTTTTTTTCTCACTCTTATTGACGAAATATTGTTCTTTTTTCACATCAGAAAAAAAATTCTCACCAAAGGATAGTTCTTAATTTCAATTTTAAGTACTCGCTGGATGAATTTGAAGTTTTCTCAGTTTAATTAACCCGTTAAAATTCATTTTTTTGCTTAAATTATCTTTAGCATGGGGCGAACATTTTCATGATAGTTCATTTTGACCATGGGCGGAAGTTGTATAAGGGATCCTCTCCTCTTTAAAGCTCTGACAGCTTATTTCCAATTTATGAGCTATCTCCTGCCAGTAAAAAATTGTATATTCGATTTTTTGCTCAAAAGTCGTGCTCTTTTGATTTCTTTCTCTCTTCAAACTATTGATCTGGACACCAAAAATTGCAAAGGATCTTTATTGTAAAAGAATTTAATTTTCCACCAAGATAGACTTTAGATAGCTGAACCCTTCTCAATGAATTGCCTCTGAGACAAATTCTAATTAATTACAAGAAAACAACATAAATGACACTCATTTTATCGTAATTTTATAGGCTTCTTTCAATAAAACAACAGTTGATAAAAAAAATTATAACATTGTATATTTTTATAATCAACCATTGTGATATCGTTATAATGCCTAAATTTTAAAAATTTTGAATTATCTTACAAATATTCTTATAAATATAGTTGTACATAGAATATATCCAAAATATATAGTCATACATAACTCTTGCTCACAAAAAAAAAGTGGTATGTACTTTGGACCGGACTTACCTATGGAAATGAATATTGACCCACTGAATCCAAATTTCAAGTCCGTTTGACCCGGTCAGCCTCCAATTTTGAGCATAATGCAAAAACCCCCAAAAATTGCAAAAAACTGCAGTCACAGCAATGAAAAAATTCTTTTGGACCCGGATCAAGTATGGTTTTTATGTATACTAATTTACTTAAACTAAATCTGAACGTTAATTAGCCTGGTTAGCCGACCAAATTTGCAAAAAAAAAAAAAAGAAACGAAAAACCAAAAAAAATTGGAATAAATCATTAAAATTGAAGTTATCGAGATAAAAATTTTTTTCGACTCAGATTGAGTATGATTTTCATGTATTTTATTCCACTGAATTTGAATCTGAAGTTTTCTTGCCCCGTTAACGTTTTAAAATTAAAAAAAATCTCAAAAAACCAAAAAAATCGGGAAAATTGCAGCTATAAATATTGCTATAAAAATTGCAGCTAATAAATATGAGAAAAAATCTATAAAACATGACTAATAGGGTGGGTCAAAAAAATCAACTATTTTTTTTTTTACAATTAATACGGAAAAATGGGTTACTAGGCACCTTAAAAAAATTCTCACCAAATATGAACTGTTAATTTTAAGGTAGTACCTCCGCGACAATCCAGATCAAAAATTTTGACTCGCTATCCATGTTATACGTATCGACAGAGCTAAGGTTGTAGGTTAAGATTTTTTAACGTTACTGTACTCGTCACTACTATATTCTCTATACATATACACACACACTACGGTTTCAGTGACTAGCGGCTGTTTTTTGTACCCCCTCTCCTAAAAATAATCCTCTAAAAGTGAAATTGATTTTAATTAATCTCGAAAACTACATGGTAAAAAATTTTCATTTTTTTTTTAATTGTTCGAAATATCATATTCTTCAATCTACTAGTTTTTTGATAAAGTCTTGAAATTCTTTCGATGGAAAAAATTAAAAATACTGTCATTTTCCCACGCTTCTCCTATGTTACATGTACAAAAATGTCATTTTCAATTGCAATTATCTCGAGCTTGGTGTGGTAAATCGTAGCACAAATTTTAACAGCATATGTATTATGTATTTAATGACTTATATTCAAAGTTTCGAGGATTTCTTGAAATATTGCTTTCATAACCGTACTACCTTAATAGGAAGATCCTCCGCGTCGCAGTTTTTCATTTTTTCTCA
>NW_025402734.1:0-2022 GCF_020080835.1 Cotesia glomerata
TATAAAACATAATTAAATACTTTCCTTGTATTTTTTGCGCATAAAATACAAATTAAGAATCTGAAAATATAAAAAATTTTAATATCTATAAAAAATGACGTATAACTAGAATAAAGAGAAGGATTTTCTCGAATTTCAAACTGTTCTTCATTGGTATCGAACTCTTTTGTTCTTCAACGATCTACGCAGTAAATTTTTCTCCCGTTTGTTATTATCTCTTGTATTTCATACGTGAAAAAATACAAGAAAAGTATTTAATCATGTTTTTTAGATTGTTTTTTCATATTTGTAACTGCAATTTTCCAGATTTTTTTGGTTTTTTGAGATTTTTTTAATTTTAAAACTTTAACGTGGCACTGGGCTAATAAACGTTCAGATTTAGATTCAGTTAATTGAAATATACAAGAATCATACTTGATCCGGGTCCACAAGAATTTTTTCATCGCTGTGACTGTAGTTTTTTGCAATGTTTTGGGGTTTTTCGCATTATGCTCAAAATTGAAGGGTGACCGTGTCAAACGGACTTGAAATTTGGATTCAGTAGGTCAATATTCATTTCAATAGGTAGGTCTGGTCCAAAGTACATACCACTTTTTTTTTTTGTGTGCCGGAGTTATGTATGACTTTATATTTTGGATTTAATCTATTTAACAACTATATTTATTAAAATATTTGTAAGATGATTCGAAATTTTCAAAATTTAGGCATTATAACGATATCACAATAGTTTATTATAGAAATATACAATGTTATAATTTTTCTTTATCAACTGTTGTTTTATTAAAAAGTATAAAAATTACGATAAAATAGTGTCATTTATTGTTTTCTTGTAAGTAATTAAATTTATCTCAGAGGCAATTCATTGAAAGGGTTCAGCTATCAATCTATCTTGTAGAAAATAAAATTTTTTACAAAAAAAGGTCCTTTGCAATTTTGGTGTCAGATTAATAGTTTAGGAGAAAAAATTAAAAAACCACGACTTTTGAGCAAAAATCGAATAAACAATTTTTTACTGATGAAATAGCTCATAAATTGGAAATAAGCTGTCAAAGCTTTTGAAGAGGAAGGATCCCTCTACAACTTCCGCCCATAGTCAAATGAATATCATGAAATGTCGCTATGCTATAGATAATTTAAGCAAAAAAAATGATTTTAACGGAATAATCATATGAGAAAACTTCAAATTCATCCAACGAGTACTTAAAACTGAAATTAAGAACTATCTTTTGGTGAGAATTTTTTTTTCTATGTAAAGAACAATATTCCGTCAATGGAGTGAGAAAAAAAAATAGTCATCTCAAATGAAGCACCATAATATATATATATATATAGTATGTGTATAGTGATGATGATGATGATGATGACTGTGTGATATATCTGTGTGTGTGTGTGTGTGTGTGTGTGTGTGTGTGTCTGTGTGTGTATGTATGTAACCCTCTTATAACTTTTGAACGGCATGACCGATTTTATCGTGGTTAGCGCCATTCAAAAGAGCTCAACCAAACTTAGATTTTGAATACACTTCGGATCGATTCGGACCGGTTGATTTTGAGAAATCTTAAAAAAAACCACAAAAAAAAATTAGGAAAACGGTTGACCCTAAAGCCATCCCTGCAACTTCCCGCTGATTCCGTTAATACCTGGACGCTTAAAATTGCACTTACGAAGTTGTTGAGCTCTTCGAGCTCAAAAATACAATCTATGTGTTGTTTTGAGCTCTCCAAGCTCAGAAAGATACCTTTTCTTTGCTTTTGAACTCTTTGAGCTCAAAAGTCTGATAAAAGTTTCATAAAACACTATTTTGTGAATTTTTAAATCACAATAACTTTCGAACGAATCAACCGATTTCGACCGAATCAGCAGCAATCGACGTGGTTTGTTAACGTTAAGAGCTAATTAGTTTTTGGAGTTGGTTGATTGAGCCATTTAAAAGTTATTCCAAAAAAAACCACTTTTGAAAAAATTATTTTTTACAGATTTTTTTAGATTTTCCGAAATCCATCGGTCCAAATCAGTTCAAAT
>NW_025402735.1:0-2021 GCF_020080835.1 Cotesia glomerata
TAATATATATATATAATATATATATATATATATATATATACATATATATATATATATATATATATACATACATACGTAATAAACTTTTAAACCATATGCATTTTCAACTCAGCTCGACGCGTATAGTCAGCAAATGTAGCAATATTTTTTAAAAAGTTCCGTCATGAAAGAACAATGCAATAGTTAGGTACGAAATCTACTAAAAATATTATAATTGGCATAGCGCAATGGGGACATAATTTCAGAAGACACATATGATATGATACTTATATTGAAGCTTATTTAAAGAGCTTTAAGATGCAATTTACTGCATCTTATGGCATAAGTATTATTCCGATCGGTTCAGTAGTTTTCGCAGTATAACCGGACAAAAAAACAGGCTATACATTTATTAGTATAGATTTGTTAATAATTAACGTAATATTATTTTCAACTTAAGAAGTAATAATCAATAAATTTTTCTTTATACCTCGGTCGAAATTACGCATCTTCTGCACCTATTTCGATGCAGAAAGTTAAAGATTCATGCATTGGTAAAAAGCTACCATTCACTTCTCTATAACAGCAGGAAGCATAAAATGCTTTTGTTACCACCGACTGACGTTAGTCATTTGTTACTAACTTATGTTTTGTTTACGCTGATCATTTACGATTGATGGTACTATACAACTTGGTTATATTTCTTTATTTCTTCTACTTACATGAAATATTTATGTATAAATGGAGATATAGATAAAGGAATATAACTTTGCCGTAAGAGTGAGTAAATCATCCGATGTAACTTATAACCAGGTCGTACTGTACTAAGATTCAGTTTGACAGTGACGATGTGTAAAAATGGATCCAACTTCATTTAATTAATGAATTATTTAGAAAAATGTTACGCAGTAACAACCTATTCAATTCGATTTTTATTAATTATTGTTAATTTTCAGATAATATGCTCATTTTTTTTATTTTTTTAACCGAGAAATAACCTTTATGATGTTTGTTGAATTCAAGGAATTTCAGTTTTATTTAATCTAGAAATTTTCCAAAAATGATTTGTTAATTATTTTTATTTGATTTTACATTAATTTATTTTTAATTTGATGCACCTGTCCCCAGAACAGCAACACTCGCTTTGCTCACGATGCCACAAATGTCGGGGGCGGGCATCAATTCCACCGATGCGGTGCGTTAAATATTTTACGTACTTTCGACCTGGCTTCATAAAAGAAAAAATAGTACTTATACTCACGAGCAGAAGTTTGAGAGTCTGAACTGCGCACCGTGATGCCTTCGGCTACGCCTCGGACATCATGGTGCGCATTGCGGAAATCTCAAACACCCGCCAATAGTGCAATATACTATAACTCGCAGAGGCTGAAAGTGTAATTACAGTTATCTTTATAACATCATGAGATTGACATTTTGATGGATAGCACATACACCAAACAGTATGGGTACCACCAGATCTAGCAGAGGCCTACGGCTATGGGTCTTAATGATGTGGAAACTAGAAAATTCTATCAGTTCATTTGGATATTGTTCTTTGAAAGAAGTTTGATAAAATTTTTTAAAGTACATAAGATAAGTTTTTCTGTACATGCTTTCTCTTTCACCTTAATCTCTTCTAACAGATACAAAATCTTTTCTTACGCCATATCAAATTTACACTGATATCGTCACTTTGATAAAATTCTATAACCTTGACCCATGATTTCATTCAAATAAGGGTTGTCACTAAAAAGAAACACAAAGTATTTTAAACGCAATTTAATGATAGACAGAAAAAATATGATGTGATGGAATACTTAAATACTTTATCTTTTATTCTCTCGGGCATCGACAAAATTTCTTCATTTTCCCTTAGTGGTTTTGATACTATTGCTATTTAAAATTTGATGCTGAAAACGATAAAAATGCGGGGACTTGGATAGTTTCTGGAGTTCAAATTATTTAATAACTTCGTTGTTATTATTTATATTCATTAACAATTGTAAAAATCATTAACTTTAAATTCACATAATTATTTATCT
>NW_025402736.1:0-2018 GCF_020080835.1 Cotesia glomerata
ATATATATATATATATATATATATACTAGCTGACCCAGCAAACGTTGTTTTGCCATGTGAATAATTTCTAGAGAATTTCTAGTGTCGAAAAAATATTACTAACTTATTGGAAGTGTATAAGGATGTGGAATATGAGTGAAAAAGTCCTGGAGCGCTGTGAACGATGAGGGAATGTTGTTTAAAAATAACAACACACCAAACATTAATTGTTTCAATTTATTAGAAGTAATAATTATTTATAGAATTAATTAATTAAATAATATTAATCTCTTAATGCTGCAGCGTGAACAATATTTTTTGTTAGCCCGTCTAATCTCATGACTTCATTGCGTTCAGCTCGTGTATTGTCTGATTGTTCTTGACGCAATTGCGCCATTCTCACACGCGCTCTAGTATTTTTTTCCTGAACTTGTTCTTCGGTTCTTTAGGCTCTTCTATTTCGAATGCTTCTAGATTTATTTGTATCACGGCTCAAATTGGCCCCTTTGCGACATGTTGGCATTGTTCACTGTACAATACAAAACACACATAAATAGAACTGATTGAATTATTTAATTATTATATTAATCATTTATTTTATCTTTGATCACATTAAATATACATGTAAAAATTAGACAGTTTCACGAAAGCGAAAAACATTATGTTTATTAATTCTATTGAAAATAAATATGGTTAGAAATAGTGAAAAAAAAAATTCTGTCGTAATTAGAGCTCTTATAAGTAAAGACAAAAAAAATTTCCTAATTGTAATAAAATCTAACTTTCACCGAATTCGTTTTTCACCATTCCCAACAATATTTTCGTTATAAATAAGAAAGAATAATTTTTGATTTTATAATAAACGTAAAAAATAATTTATACTTACAACTCAATAGCCGTTGTTTGCGGGAACTCGTGACACGTGTTGAGTATTTCAGAGGTTATGTAAGTCACTTAATTAACTGATCGTGCGATTTACACTCAAAATTAATAATTTTATTAGTTATTAATAATTAATTGTATTCAATAATATTAGTTATCAATAAATAAATAATAAAGTTACTCGAGAATATATTTGATATGAGAGTTACACTGAGATAGTAAAAATGTTTAACTACTACGCTTGATGCATAAACACTAATAATAGCCGAAAACTGTAGAGGTAACATCCCTACTCCGTGCTGTTTACAGGGTGAGAAGTGACACCGGTAGACACATGGAGGGATAACTACCAAGTGATAATAATTGATGTTATCGAGCGGGATAGAAAATGATAAAATTATGAAAATGACTATTAAAAAGCAAGGGTTGGTGATAAAAAAGTGAAAATTTAGAGTTGTATGTATTTTTTGATGCCACATAATAAAAAAATAAAAAAAAAAAAATTTTATCAAAAAAATAAAAAAAAAATCTTTAGGGTGAACACCCCTTATCACAGAGGTTAGAAAAATAGATAGTAGCCGATTCTTAGGCTTACTGAATATGCATAAAAAATTTCATGAGAATTGGTCAAGCCGTTTTGGAGGAGTATGGGAACGAACATTGTGACACGAGAATTTTATATTAGATATACAGGGTGTCCCTAGAGTCGGACGCCATTGTAGCATCTGATAAACAAAGTAATCTTGAGACGAAAGTCCTTAGCTATTTTTCAATCAGACGCATAGATAATTAATTATTAATTAAAATAACGTCCTTTTATGCGTTAGAGAGAGAGCACTAGTGTCAAGTCAAGTATGTTCCAACGAAGACGCTTGCACGTGTGAATGTGTAAGTAAATATGTGTGACTACGTTAGCTATAGAAACTAGTTAGTCATACAGTTAGTTGTGTCTTTGTTTGGCGCATACTTTACTGGACACTGGCGCTTCTCTCTAACAAATAAAGAGACGTTATTTTTAATTAATAATTAATTATCTATGAGGTTAATTAAAAATAGCTAAGGACTTTTCGTCTCAAAATTATTTTTTCATCAGATGCTACAATGGCATCCGTGACTTTTGGGGACACCCTATATATATATATATATATATATATATA
>NW_025402737.1:0-2017 GCF_020080835.1 Cotesia glomerata
TGTTCATTTTCATTAAAAGCATAATCTGAATCACGGCTATGCAGTATTTGTATATGTAATCGATTAGTATCTAGTTTGCCGATCAACTCTGGATGTTGAACCTGCCAAACTTCATGAAAAGCATAATGAAATTGCCTATGCAAAAGATAAGCAAAATAATCGATATGTTGATCTCCTAATAATTCATTATTGGAAATAATAGAATAATCTGATTTGTCGAGAGGAAACATTTTGAGGGTGAATTGAGCGATGAAAACTGATAAAGCAAGGTAAATAATTTATACTTATAAAAATAATCGTCAATAATATATCAAGTATAAAATTTTTATTTATTTAAAATTGTAAATTCCAAGTTAGATTAATTAAATTACAAAAAATGTGAAAAATATTCGTAGATTATTCTGTTGATAACCTTGATAACTCAATAAGCATAAAAATATTTACAATAAATTAGAGAACAGTATAAGTATGACTATTTATATTTACTAAAATTGTAAATTTATATGATCCACAATGGAATGTTCGTTTATTTTTTAATTAATTAATTTTGCCGCTATGCAGATAATTTATTTATTTATTAATTTTGTCGCTATAGGCAGACAATTTTGTCGCTATAGGCAGACAATTTTGTCGCTATAGGCAGACAATTTTGTCGCTATGGGCAGACAATTTTGTCGCTATGGGCAGACAATTTTGTTGCAATTGGCAGACAATTCTGTCGCTACAGGCAGACAATTCTGTCGCTACAGGCAAACAATTTATTTGTTTATTAAGCATGCAAAGAAATACGTTTATTTAGCATGCAAAGATTTATTTACTTACAATACATGCAAAGAAAAACATTTTACTACCAAAATCCAAACTATTTATCTTAATTAATTTTAACACACTACAAACCAATAATTAAAATAAAAATAAGTACACCAAATGTTTTCGCCAATAGCTGTTGAGAAAAATCTTCGATAAAATGACGAAATGACTCGTAGAACTGTTAAAAAGCATATGTCTGAGTAAATGATAAGATGAATCATGAACAACACGTAAAAAATTAATCCAGCACAACCGGAGCGCTAGAGGTGACAGTTTCGAGAATTTCAGTCACAGTAACTTACAGAAGATCTAAAGTAAATTACCTCTGTGAATATCTACTAATCCCTACAATAAAAATACAGTCAGCGACATGTATTGAGAAACTTAGAATTTTGATACGCTAACTAGCGGTTCAAAGTGTAACTACTCAAGGTAGGCTAATTTTGTATACATGTGTACATGTGTAGCCTACTTTGAGTAGTTCATTTTTGAATACCAGAGGTCTCTACCTAAGTCACACCTATCCCAAGGATCCCAATTCCTCCCGTACACGATAACAAACGTACACGAAAACATCTCTATGTAAAGAACTCTATGTTAGACATTTCTATTGAATATATTTCTAGAGAATATTTTTATGGGAAAAATTTGTCTATTTGACAATAACTATATGCAGAAATGAGTTCATGTACAATAAATCTAATCGAGATCAAGTCCGTGAAAAAATATTTCAGGTTTAAAATAAACAATGCGTCAACATCTTTATGTAAAATAAGTATATGTAAATTTACTATAGTATCTATCATAAAGTTGCAAGCACTGCATTTACTGTGAGTGTTGTGGCGCTGGAGCTTTGAAATTAAAAATCTGTGGATTAATTAAATGTTTTTAATTTTTTAAATTTATAAATCTTCGATAAAAAAAAAAATAAGTGTAGTAATTTATCATAAAGTTTCTCTTTCATTTTATTTTCAAATTAATCAATTTTATACGACTAAAAATCTTTGTCAACTAATTCAAAATTGAACAAAATTATTTGAATAATTAAAAAATTATTTTTTTGATTTTATTATTTTCAAAATAATTGATTATATACAGTCAAAGCTGTTAAAAGTTACCGTAGTTTGGTCTCAATTTCTCATAAAACACTAATAAGAGTAAGAAAGACAACTTGGGTAACTTTTAAGAGCTTTTACTGTAGATTCTA
>NW_025402738.1:0-2016 GCF_020080835.1 Cotesia glomerata
ATCGCCGCCGTTTCTACAGTGTTGTACTGCATTTCACGATTCATTTCAGTGTTCATTAAATCAGTTGCACCTCGATTTGGCGAATTCATACCGAAATGACTGAGTGGTAAGTTGGCAATGATAATGCAAAGATCCTCAATAGCAATCAATGCTTCATTGTACATATCGTCGCTGAATGTTATCGCTAGATCGTTACACCGTGTACGATGTTGATGCAATATATCATCAGTCATTGAATCTTTTGTGATTATCCCACAATATCTTTCTGCTCGGGCTGGAAAACATGTAGTCAACACTATAGCGAATAGTAGACGAATTTGTATTGCTGTACGGTTCAATGCACCAACTTCCAGCAAGCATACATTCCCACTGATTGATATCTTCTAGCAAACCGAGTGCAAAGGCATGCATCTTTGCCACGTTGTATACTGTTGCCCATTCACTTTGCGTATATCTTGAAATGACAATAGACCCAGTAACATTACCCAACAATAGTCGAAGATAAAAGCACTCAGTCTGTCTTCCAGTTCGCTGTTAATGCTCGCCCCAAAGGCGTTTAGTTTGAATAAATTCGGGGCGTGCATCAACTGGTGAACCTTGCTTGCGGGGTATCCATTGTTTTGTTTGAGCCCGTGTGAAATAGCGTGGTACTTGTGAATAGAGTAAAGGCCGTGCAAAGAAAGGCACCAAAATCATCCGCACAATTACACAATTCCGAAATTCAGTGAGAGTAGCGTTTTGGTGGATTTATAGCACGATTAATCGCTGTCACGTTCGTAAAATATACACATGACCATTTTCAAGATGAACGGCTAACTGAACAACTTCTGGATCCCGTTCATGAATTGGAAAACCAAAGATACGCCAGGCAGCTTCATTGGAGCCAATGATGTACCGACCTGTTGGTAAGGCGTTATTTCATCGTTTTTATTTACTGGAGGAGCATTCATTTGGAGGTATTTTTCCCTCTAAACACCGCCATGTCACTGCCTTTATGGACAGCGCACTTGCAAATGTATTTGATGCGCTTCACAGAACTACAGGAGCATTAGCGCTGGGCATTTGCCATGTTTTGCTCAGCAGGGGCGAATAGGTAACGACCTAACGATTGTCAATATCAATGTCTGTGTTGTTTGCTGATGTTTTTAATAAATGATTGTCCGCCATTATCTTGGATTCCTTCGACGATATATTGGATATCCGTCGACATTTGTGATTGTATGCGTTAATTGAAATCTTTAGGGAAATTTTTGTACATTTTCCATCTGACATGCAAGGCGATGAACGATTAAAAGTACCGCATAGGCCCGCCATGAACAATGTTTACTGTAACAATATCCAACAGCAAGTGATCAGTAGACGGATCGGGAATTTCTGCAGAAATTATATTATCTATTTCTTCAGGACGGATTTTGTCGATTAACCAAACCAAAATGTGGGCATGAGGTAATCCTCGCTTTTGCCACTCAACCGAATACAGCCAGCAACGTGTGGGACCGAATACATGTGATTTAGTAATAAAATTTATTAATGACTTCAGCTTTTGTCTAAACACACGTGCTAGGATAATGGACGTCGTGGAAGTGTGTGTTCGTTTCTGAAAACCTCCACACACGAACACGTGCGCACACACGCAAGTGTGTATAAAAGCGTAAATGGGACCGAGCAACTTCTACGAGATACTCTTTGGGTGACGCGAATTCCTTTGGTAAGACAGCAGTCAAAAAAAAAATTGAGAAAAGTTTGAATGAAATTGAGAAAACTTTCAAAGAAAAATTTTTTTTCAAATTTCTTGAACAGTTAATCTTTTTCATAGAAAAACAAAGATTTTTGAGAAAAAAATTAGAAAAACGGTTGACTCTAAAGGCCATCCTTGCAACTTTCCGCTACTTTCATATTTAAGCGCTCAAAATTTCACTTACTCCGAGCTCAAAAGTATAATTTGTAGTCATTTTGAGCTCTCCGAGCTCAAAAATCTGATAGCAGTTTAATAAAACACAATTTCTTAAATTTTAC
>NW_025402739.1:0-2015 GCF_020080835.1 Cotesia glomerata
ACTCTCATTGAGCAAATGAGCTTCCCCGGGATGTACACACACAGTACACATAAATTATGTGTGTTTCGCAGAAAGAACGATTTTAGCGGCAAAAAATGTAGACGTTGACAATTTAAATCTGAAGATACAAATGTTGTTGCCAGGAAGAACTTGCAGTATCATATAAATCTATTGGATACAGGTTTGGCGACGACAGCGAAGCCAGTAAAATTCTTCCCACAGAGTTTTTGAACTCACTGGATTTGCCAGGCATGCCACCGCATAATTTACAATTAAAGGTTGGATCTCCAATTATCTTGCTTCGTAGAATTTGAACCCGCCCCGGCTGTTGCAACGGTACGCGATTAAGGTCATTCAAAAATTAATGAAAAACGTGATCGAAGCCAGGATTTTAAATGGCGAAGTTCAGAGGTGAAAATATACTCATACCACAGATTTCTATTATACCTACAGATGTTGCCAATTCAATTCAAACGTATTCCAGTTTCCGATTAGATTGGCATTTGCAATGACTATCAACAAATCCCAAGGTCCAAACGATGTCTGTTTGTGGATTAGATTTGAGAACAATCTTCATGTTTTTCACACGGACAATTTATACGTGGCATGCTCTCGAGTGGGTGCAAACCATCCAGTTTGTTTGTGTGCTAGCTAAAAGATGGACTAACAAAAAAATATTAAGTTTCACGCTATAGCATTAAGAGATTGATATTGTTTTAATAGTGTTACTGATCGTAATTGTTTAATTAATGATATATAATTTTAAGGAATAAATTATAATAACTTAAAAATAATGTTTGCCTTTTGTTATTTTTATATTCCTCATCGTTCACAGCGCTCCATGCTTATTTCACGCATATACCACATTTCTCCCTTACATGCCGCATACAATATACACACATTCTAACATACACAAAATATTACATACTTACAATAAGTAAGCTATTTGGCAAATTGTCTATACTAGAAATTACTAGGAAATTATTTATATGGCTTAAAACAACGTTTGCCGGGTCAGCTTGAGTATATATATATATATATATAGTAGCCTATATATATATATATATATATAGCAATAACTATATATATATATATATATATATATATATATATATATTGAAACGGGAATGATTTGTTTCCCTTGGTCGCCCCTTTCTTTTACTCTTAAGGGCGCCACTGGATTTTTGGACTCAAAGTATCCAGAAACTGGACCAGAACATGGAGTATTAGGTCAGGGTCGTGAGAGATTGCTGGAAGGAAACTAAAATTTAGACACAGAAATTCGTTTAACAAAACTTCTTTATTTTCCCACTCCCTTTTACAGTTGAAATAATAATGGCCAAGATAACAACATATAAAATTTCATGGATAACAATCACACTCACTCTCACTCTCATACGGTATATATTTCACGCTGTCCAGCTAGACCCTCACGTGGTTGCAGTACCTTCGATGCCTACTGGACTCTGCAATACTTGGTACTCTATCTACTTTCGCGTCGTCCCTGGACCTCTAACGTTACTCTAACTTTAGTTCGCGCGGTCTCACGTGGACTCCTCACGCCACTTGAGCTGGACCCGGACGTGACTGCACACGTTGTCCACAGCACAGCGCACGTGCTGTCCCCCAAACTTCACGCTACTCTTAAGAGAACTACCCCGAAGCAGGATAGCCCCTTTACTCACTACACACAAACACCTCTATTCCAATTCCAAATAATAATAATAATAATAATAACGCTTTGAATTCCAATTTATAACTTCAATTTCCAGAATATTATTTTCCCCTTATTTTCCTTAATTAAATATTTTCTAAAAATTCTTATTCATCATTTTCTCCGAATTATAAATTACAAATTCCTATTATCTAAATTACTGCCGTATCTTCAATTTCTACAACAATAATTATCCAAATTAAAATTCCAATTCATCTGAGGATTAAATCCATTCATTGTGTCCGAGAAATTACTAAATAAATTTTTAATCTTTAAGCTTCTAACAAAATTAGAATTGTTC
>NW_025402740.1:0-2014 GCF_020080835.1 Cotesia glomerata
TTGATACCTTTGTTGAACATACGATTCTAACTCACGACTCGAGATTGAAGTCCTAGATGTTGTTGGCTTCTAAGTCTGGTAACCACCCCGGGGATCGGTCCTCTTGATTTCTGTGGCACTCCATCTGGCGGCCACACTACTCCCTCCCTGGGTCAATGCATGCCTCACCTATAATAGGCCCAAAACTACCCCCTCCTACTCTCTTTTAGGCCCGAAGATCAAGACGCGCCAGTGCTGCGTTAAAAAATTATTGATATCTGGTGTAGTCTAGTCGATTTCCTTTGAAAATGTAGAGTAAAGTTCGAAAAATATTTAAAATTTACTCATTTTCATTTCTTAATTAATAAAAAATTAATTTTTTAAATAAAAAATTGAAAAATTTTTATATATCAATTTTTTAATTAAGGTAATACTACCGGTTTTAGAATTGACGTTCAGAATTTAATGAAATTTGGCATATTTGTACTTTATAATATTATAAATAAGCACTAAAAATTTTTGGCAGCTTACCAAGAACTGAAAAAGATATTAACATTTATACCTCTTTTGCTTTTAACATTGATCCTTATGAGAAATCACATACTTTATTTCATTTCACAAAACTGGACGTTGACTTTCTATGACATTGGTACAATAGAAAGAGAAAAATTTATTGAATATTGTGTGCAAATAAAACCACATAAACTCCAAGCTTGTGTTAAGAGTAATTATTAAATAATTGAGAAAAAGTAATTGGTCAATTTAAATGTGGCAACGGCAAAGAAAAAGGTTAGGGACGCGCGCGAAATTCAAACGTACACCAATTCGGTGTGAAAATATCAGTGTCATGCATTTTTAAAAAACATAGGATAATTTTTATTATTAATGAAGTTACATAATTAAATTGAGCAACATGTTATAAAAATACTCAAGAATAGTATGAATTAATTTCAAAATAAAAATTATTTTAATTTTTTTCTCTTTACTTTCAAAAGTAACTAAAAATTTGGTCCAAAAATCTTTTTAGCTTTGGTAACTTTTGACTACATTATTCTCGTCTTTGCCTAAAAGTTGTGCACGTACTTCAGTATTATTTATTTATTTTATGAGTATCTTTAAGTTGTTCAAAGCTTTTAAATTCTTAAGCCACAATCATTTTTTTCTCTATACCTACTGACACACAATCTTTTAATACCTCTAGATTTTTAAAGCTTGCACAAATGTTCAGCAAATTTCATTTTATTACATTCATCGTCCCAAGTGAAAGAAGATCTGATTAAATCATCTGAAGTAATATTCAATTTTTTTAAAACTTTATTCAACATCACAACGTCGTAAAGTGCATCATGTGCTTTATCATTGTTTATCTCCAAATCTCTTGCAAGATTTTCTAATTTATTATCACCTTTCTTAGTTTTACCAATTTTTTTTTTTTTTTATCACAGGCAGTGAATCACAGTACCCTGAAATTATACTATGAAAATGCTGTTTTAAAAAACATTTATCTAAAGCATTCATCAGGCGACGATAGTCAAATGCGCAATTATGAGCTGCTAAAATGCACCTTTGATCAAACAAGATTAAAAATTTGTAACAGAGTAAAATTACCCTGAGTCGATATATCACTAGTCTAGTCGAGAAGTGAGTTTTATGCGAAAAATCGTTGTTCCAATCTTAAAAATATGGCGATTGATGCAATGGATTCAGAATTTAATTCTGTAAAATGGGTATTTTTAATTTTTCCGCCATTAAAAATTTTATTTGTTATAAACAAAAGGAAGAGACAAAAGGGAGTCTCCGTTTTTTAGCTATAACTTCGGAAATATTAAAGATATTTGAAATTTGGAAAAGATCCTAAAAAGAGGAGAAAATTTTAGTAAAGAAGTCCTAACTTCCAGAGTTGTAGCTCCATTATTTATAATTTTATTTTAACGTTGAAAGTTAGGCTCCGCGTGGCCGTTTTAGTGCCTAGGCATCCCCGCAAAGCAAAGTATGCAATACAAAATAACTTTTAACTTCCCGCTAAGAAAATCGA
>NW_025402741.1:0-10584 GCF_020080835.1 Cotesia glomerata
AAAATATAAACAAAAATGATTAATTTCAAAGAGATAATTAATACTCATAATTTTTAATTATAGAAAAGTGATTGCTTATGATAACAACGGTGTTATGAGTATTAAATATATAGAGAAAAGTATTTTATATTTATTAATAATCGGTAATCAATCAATCGGGTCAGTTAGTCAGCAAATCTGTCATTAGACAGATACTTCCGCATCACCTTTATGACGTACGTGTTGGTAGTGAGATGCGTTCTCATTTATAAATAATAAAAGTTGTCCCTAAACATTTAGTCTAGAACCTGGATAGGGCTTCCAAATGGTAGAGTAGCCGACCTTATGTCACCGGAAGGTTCTGGGTTTCAGAATCCCTGTTCGAGCTATCTGAATTTTTCTTCTCGCATATTCTGTAAACTCTTATTAAGAAGGTCCTTCCTATTTCTTTTCAATCTCTTCCTCACTCCATATCTTATTCTTGTTACGTGAATGTTGGAACGCTTCACGCACAATTATCCGCCATTGCAACTCCTATTGCTTTCCGCTTGCGGGTAGTATTATTTAATTTTTAAAAATGTCAATAATTTTTTAATTTAAAAAAATGCCATTAATAATAAAATACTTCTTCTCATATATTTAATACCAAGCGAACAATCTCCTGGTCATCTAAACAATCACTTCTCTTCTCTAAATTCAAAATTTATAAGTTCATTATCTTTTTGAAAATTAAACCATTTTGTTTATATATTTTTCATCTAGGTTACACCATAAAATTTATTGTATTCCTATCGAAGCGGGCGGTATCAGCTAGTTATTCAACTTAAAATTGCCATAACAAATTAAGTGGTATTAAAAATATATTTATTATTACTCATTTTATTAGAAATTATCTTAAATCGACCGTTTTTATAATAATGGTAATTTAACGGATTAGTCTGGATTGTGTGAGAATTTTTAGGAGAAGACGCATCAGACACAATTTACCATTTTAATTTTTTAATCATTAAAATCCAGTATAATCATTTAACAATATCAACTTGATAATATTTTATGTTTAATTTATCTGTGTTATGATATAATCGAGTTCATCCTTCATGATTATTCCAATACATATAAGTTATTTCAAAGTTATTAATGATTTAGCTTATTCTTTCTTAAAAACGCGTATAGATTATGAATTCCTACTGTCCCAACAGTTAATCGATAAAATTTAAAATCAATAATTTTGATTGTTATTATAGCAATTTTGGTAACCATGATAACGGTAACCCATGGATAACGGTGAACCATGGTAACGGCAACCATGTGTAGTAACGGCAACCATGGTAACGGCAACCATGGTAACGGCAACTCATGGCACGGTAAATCACGGCAACGGTAAACCATGGCAACGGTAACCATGAGCAATGGTAACCATGGAAAAAATCTGGTAACCCCTATCAACGGTAACCATGGCAACGGTTGATTAGCGTGGGAATTGGTTTGGTAGGGGGGTTGAGTTCGAGGGACCATTTACCGGGTGCCACTGATGGTTTTCTTAGATTAGAGGGGTCAAAAATGATATTTCGCTACTCCCAAAAAAAAGAGAGAGATATAGGGAAGGGGAAAGATTATAGGCACGGGAGGGGAGGAGAAGAATGAGAGGGAGGGGAGGGGAGGGCATATGTGATGAGGTAGACGAAAAAAATTCATTTTGGCTAGGAATTGCGTAAAATCTGTTCTTGTAGTGAGCGTCTCACATCACGAATGAAGTAACCATGCTAAATTTCAAGTCAATCGGGCGAATAGTTTCGGAGATCTCGTGATGAGTGAGGGGTGAGGTGGTATTTCGCTTATATATATATAGATAGATTAACCATGTAAAGCAACGGTAGCAATCATGGCAACGGTAACCATGGCAACGGTAACCATGGCAACGGTAACCATGGCAGCTTACGTAACCATGGCAACGGTAATCATGGCAACGGGTAACCATGCAGCAACGGTAATCCATGGCAACAGTTGACCTGAAGCGTGTGAATAGCGTGGTTGCGGGGAGGTGAGTTCCTATAATTTATGGGTGCCACTGATGGTTTCTTAGATTAGAGTGGTCAAAATGATATTTCGCTCCCAAAAAAAGCAGAGAGATATAGGGAAGGGGAAAGATTATGAGGGCACGGGAGGGAGGAGAAGAATGAGAGGAGGAGGGGAGGGGAGGGCATATGTGATGCAGTAGACGAAAAGAAATTCATTTTGGCTACAGGAATTGCGTAAAATCCGTTCTTAGTGAGCGTCTACATCACGAATGGAGTAACTATGCTAAATTTCAAGTCAATCAAGAATAGTTTCGGAGATCTCGTGATGAGTGAGGTGGTATTTCTGCTTATATATATAGTTAGATTTAATCTGGATTTTTTGCCTACGTACTATTCCCCCATTCAGAAAACAATTTCAGATCATTTTTAATGTTATAATAAAATTGTTTTCTATTGTTTCAAGACCAAAAATCAGACTTTTTTTTGTCACAATCATTTAACTGATTTGAATCGCATCAAGGTCAAAAAACAGACCCAAAGCTTTTGCATAATTTTAGTCGGTTTTGATCGCCTGTAGATCAAAAACAGACCTTTACGAATTAGATAACCAACTAATAATACATTAATAATAATAATAATAATACACTGTAAAAAAATTTGCGGAGTGGACGCTGGAGTAGAGATGAAGAGTGAATGATTTTTAATTGATTCACTTCCCAGTGGGGAGTGATATTTACTGCCGAGAAGGAGTTAATTTTTATTAATAATAAAAAATTCAATCCGCACTCTTCACTCCCAAAATAAATGAATTTAGAAATAAATAAATTTTTGTAGAGAAAATATTTTTTATAAATACACCTCTTTTTATATTTAATTATTAAAAATTTAATTTATTAGATATTTTTAATAATATTTTCATTTTAATGGTTATTATGTATACAGTGTTTTTATTTATTTTTTTTTATAAATTACCATTATAATTAAAAATTGTCAAAAATATGTAGATATATATATATAGTATATATGAGCAGCAATATATATATATATAGCAGCAGCAGCAGCAGTATATATATATATATATATATATATATATATATAAGGCCTGGCGGACCCGACATACGTTGTCATGTACACACGTCTTAAATTTAGAAATTTTTAGGGAATGAGCTTGTATAGTTAAAAACATCATTAGGTCAGCACATGTAATGGGCATTCTTCAATAATTAACATTTTCGTAAATATAAGCCCATTCTTGAATTTATACTCATCAAGAGCTTTCTATTTGAGTACCCACATGTATTTTTGATATATTTTTATATATTTATATAAAGCAGAAATACCACTCACTCATCACGAGATGATCTCCGGAAACTATTCGCCCGATTTCGACTTGAAATTCTGAAGCATAAGTTAAGCCCATTCCTGTGATGTAGAGACGCTCACTAAGAACGGATTTTACGCAATTCCTAGCCAAAATGAATTTTTCGTCTACTCATCACATATGCCCTCCCCCTCCCTCCCTCTCATTCAGCTTCTCCTCCCACTCCCAGAGTGCCCTATAATCTTTCCCCTTCCCTATATCTCTCTCTTTTTTGGGAGCGGAAATATCATTTTGACCCCTCTAATTCCTAAGAAACCATCGAGGTGGCACCCAGCAGGTAAAGTATCCAACTCAACCCCCCCCCAACCACCCACTCTAATCCACCTTTGCCCTGTTTACCATTGTCATCGTTATCGCTGCCATGGTTACCGTTGCTATGGTTACCGTTGCCGTGGTTACCGTTGCCATGGTTGGCCGTTACCATGGTTGCCGTTACCATGGTTACCGTTATCATGGTTACCGTTGCTATAATAACTGTCAAAAATGATTGATTTTAAATTTTATCGATTGACTGTTGGGACAGTAGGAATTCATAATCATACGTTTTTAAGAAAGAATAGCTAAATCATTAATAACTTGAAATAACTTATATGTATTGGAATAATCATGAAGGATGAACTCGATTATATCATAACACAGATAAATTAAACATAAATATTATCAAGTTGATATTGTTAAATGATTATACTGATTTTAATGATTAAAATTAAAATGGTAAATTGTGTCTGATGCGTCTTCTAAAATTTTACAACGATATCGTTAAATTATTATAAAAAACGGTCGATTTAAGATAACTTCTAATAAAATGAGTAATAATAAATATATTTTTTAATACCACTTAATTTGTTATGAATTTATTAATAACTAGCTGGATACCCGCCCGCTTCGATAGAATACAATAAATTTTTATGGTGTAACCTAGATGAAAATATAAACAAAATGGTTAATTTCAAAAAAGATAATGAATATAAATTTTGAATTAGAGAAAAGTGATTGTTTGTGATGACCGGTGTTAGCGAGTATTAAATATATGAGAAAAGTATTTTATTATTAACATTTTTTAAAATTAAAATTATTGACATTTTTTTAAAATTAAATAATACTATGAAGCGGAAAAGAATAGGAGTTACGGATATTATTACGTGAATCGTTCCAACATTCACGTAACAGAATAATTGGAGGAGGAAGAGATTGAGAAAGAAATAGGAAGGACCTTCTCTTAATAAGAGTTTACAGAATATGCGAGAAAAAAATTCAGATAGCTCGGACAGGGATTCGAACCCAGAACCTTCCGGTGACATGTCGGCTACTCTACCATTTGACCTATCCGGTCTAGGACTAAATGTTTAGGATAACATTATTATAATGGGAACGCATCTCACTACACAGTACGTCATGGTGATGCGGAAATCTGTCTAATGACAGATTTACTTGACTAACTGACCCATTGATTGATTGATTATTAATAATAAAAATACTTTTCTCATATATTTAATACTGCTAACACCGGTTATCATAAACAATCACTTTTCTCTAATTCAAAAATTTATATTAATTATCTTTTGAAATTAATCATTTTGTTTATATTTTTCATCTAGGTTACAAACATAAAATTCTTATTGTATGCCCAGCGAAGCGGGTGGGTATCAGCTAGTATATATATATATATACGATAATAACGCGGGGCTTGTCAGCATGATAACTTCTACAATTCTCTATTGATCTCAATGAAACTCTACATACTTATTCTACAGACGATTATGAAGGTCAAGTTCAAATTTGAGCCAAATCGGTCAATAAGTTTAGAAATTACAGCATTTTTAAATTTTGAAAATACGAAAATTCCATATTTTTATCGCTTTTTCTTCAAATAACTTTAAACGCGTCGAGATATTTGAATTCTGTAAAATGCATCTTATTGCTGAAAAATAAGCTTCAATTTACATATTTACATGTATTTCTGAGCCATAAAACATCTATTTTGGGATCTATTTTAATGAAATTTTTTAGTAGATTTCATAAAATCTAACTATTGTAATTGTCCTCATGACGCAACTTTTGAAAAATTTTGGTGTATTTCGACCTAACTCGATGAGCTGAGTCAGAAAAATACATATGGTTCAAAAATTTATATATATATGTATATATATATATATATATAGTATATATATATATATATATATACTATATATATATAAGCGAAATACCACTCACTCACTCATCACGAGATCTCCGAAACTATTCGCCCGATTGACTTGAAATTTAGCATAGTTACTCCATTCGTGATGTAGACGCTCACTAAGAACGGATTTTACGCAATTCCTAGCCAAAATGAATTTTTCGTCTACCATCACATATGCCCTCCCCTCCCCTCCCTCTCATTCTTCTCCTCCCATCCCGTGCCCTATAATCTTTCCCCTTCCCTATATCTCTCTCTTTTTTTGGGAGCGAAATATCATTTTGACCCTCTAATCTAAGAAACCATCAGTGGCCCCCGTAAATCTTGGAACTCAACCCCCTACAACCACCCACGCTAATCATTCGTTGCCATGGTTACCGTTGACAGGGTTACCGTTGCCATGGTTACCATTGTCATGGTTACCGTTGCCATGGTTACCGTTGCTATGGTTACCGTTGCCGTGGTTACCGTTGCCATGGTTACCGTTACCATGGTTGCCGTTACCATGGTTGCCGTTACCATGGTTACCGTTATCATGGTTAACGTTGCTATAATAATTGTCAAAATGATTGATTTTAAATTTTATCGATTGACTGTTGGGACAGTAGGAATTCATAATCATACGTTTTTTAAGAAAGAATAGCTAAATCATTAATAACTGAAATAACTTATATGTATTGGAATAATCATGAAGGATGAACTCGATTATATCATAACACAGATAAATTAAACATAAATATTATCAAGTTGATATTGTTAAATGATTATACTGATTTTAATGATTAAAATTAAAATGGTAAATTGTGTCTGATGCGTCTTCTCTAAAATTTCACAACGATATCGTTAAATTATTATAAAAAACGGTCGATTTAAGATAATTTCTAATAAAATGAGTAATAATAAATATATTTTTTAATACCACTTAATTTGTTATGAATTTATTAATAACTAGCTGATACCCGCCCGCTTCGATAGGAATACAATACATATATTGTATGAATAAATTTTTATGGTGTAACCTAGATGAAAAATATAAACAAAATGGTTAATTTCAAAAAGATAATGAATATAAATTTTGAATTAGAGAAAAGTGATTGTTTGTGATGACCGGTGTTAGCGAGTATTAAATATATGAGAAAAGTATTTTATTATTAACATTTTTTTAAAATTAAAAAAATTATTGACATTTTTTAAAAATTAAATAATACTATGAAGCGGAAAAGAATAGGAGTTACGGATAATTATTACGTGAAGCGTTCCAACATTCACGTAACAGAATAATTGGAGGAGGAAGAGATTGAGAAAGAAATAGGAAGGACCTTCTTAATAAGAGTTTACAGAATATGCGAGAAAAAATTCAGATAGCTCGGACAGGGATTCGAAAAAAGAACCTTCCGGTGACATGTCGGCTACTCTACCATTTGACCTATCCGGTCTAGACTAAATGTTTAGGATAACATTATTATAATGGGAACGCATCTCACTACACAGTACGTCATGGGTGATGCGGAAATCTGTCTAATGACAGATTTACTGACTAACTGACCCATTGATTGATTGATTATTAATAATAAAATACTTTTCTCATATATTTAATACTCGCTAACACCGGTTATCATAAACAATCACTTTTCTCTAATTCAAAATTTATATTAATTATCTTTTTGAAATTAATCATTTTGTTTATAATTTTCATCTAGGTTTACAACATAAAATTTTATTGTATGCCCAGCAGAAGCGAGAGCGGGTATCAGCTTAGTATATTTATATATTTCACAAATACCATATATAAAATATATAAAAAATGTTATGTGGGTACTCAAATGAAAGAATTCGATGAGTGTAACATCGGGATGAGCTTATATCTTTCAAAACTTCAATAATTAAGAAATGACATTGTATTTTGTCAACTAATGATTTTTTTAAAGATATAAGCTCATCCTGATGTTACACTCATCAAGACCTTTTATTTCAGTACTCACATCAATTTTTCATATATTTTATATATATATATATATATATATATATATATATATGTATATATGAAAAATATATCAAAAATGCATCTGGGTACTCAAATGAAAGCTCTTGATGAGTGTAACATCGGAATGAGCTTACATCGTTAAAAACATCATTAGTTAACAAAATACATTATCATTCGTTAACTATTAACATTTTCATAAATATAAGTCCATTATGATTTTATACTCATCGAGACCTTTCATTTGAGTACCCACATGAATTTTTTCATATATCTTATATATATGATATTTATAAAATATATGCAAAGTGCATGTGAGTAGTCAAGGTCAACAACAATTTATAAATAAAAAATCTATTAAATAAACATTTTCTTGTGGACTGAATTATGAATCTAAACCATTCTGGAATCCACCGGAAAACACACAAAAAATTTCATTAAAATCGGTCCAGCCGTTTAGGAGGAGTTCAGTGACAAACACACGCACAGAAGAAATATATATATAAAGATTAATTTTGAGATTTTTTGTAGAACGAAAATTCATCTTTATTTTATTTATTTTAAAAACTCCGAACGCGGATGTTTTCGGAGTGAAATTCGAAATCACTCTGAAATCACTCCGCAAATAAAAACTCCGGATTCACTCCCTACGCGGAGTGATTAATTACCACTTCGGAACTCCGGGTGATGGGGAGTGAAATGGGAGTTAAATTCACACGCGATTCACTCCGGATTTTTTACAGTATATGAACGTTCAGTTCATAAAACAAAAAAGCGCATGAATATATTATAAATTAATTGATTTTTTTAAATAAATGCGACTTATAATTTTTAATGAGATACTTTTGAGTCAAAAAAATTACAAGTCGTCATCTTAGTCGACTTTTGGCTTTCGAACATTTAGAGTGAAAATTGTAGATCAAAAACAGTATAAGATTTCATACTGAATTCGAAAACAATACATAAAGTCCATCTACAAATTAATTAGACTAAAAACCGATCAAACTTTTAAAACTCTTTAGTTTCATTGAATTAGAAACAGCATAAAATATTTATAGCTGCTCAATTATTTTACTAAAAGGTTATTTAGACTTAAAACAGATCAAAAATAATTTGAATAGTAGATCAAATACAGATAAAAATGTTTTTAAAAGTTCAAATACAGATCAATAAGTTCAAATGCAGATCATTTAGCTTAAAATCAGTTTAAATTTTTTGACCCGGGTAGCAAATTAATTTTGTGACATAACAAACTGGTTTATTATTACAACTTGACTGATGTTTGTCGAAAAACTAATGGATTTGTTGCTATTAATATACTTATTTGTTACTACAACATACTTTCCAGTAAAAAAAGTAAAAAAAATTTATTCTAGAACTTAACACCTGAAACTAAATTCTCATGGAGACAATTTAGTGATTACGCGCCACCTGTTGAAGATTTTTAACATTACGTTTACTGGAAAACTATCTATCGGTACATACGTCTATATTAGGCCTGATATGGACATACTAAGTCATACACGGATATATCAATCTATATGTTCTAATATTGTTAATTTTTCATTCGTTTTTTTTTTTTTTAGTATTGACTTTATAAAATGGAAACTTTAGTTTAATAAATTTTACTCGAAGTTTAAAAAATAAGCGTTTAATGTCCGCAGGAATTTGATTAGACCTAATACCTTTTATTCGTTTTAACTGCAGCGCTAATCGGATTTGCTTTAATAATGCACTACTAATCTGCTCAAGCTTTGTATTAATTATGCAAGCTTCCATGCTTTTTTATGGAAATTCTAATTACAGCTCGGCTAAGACTAGAATTTAATCGCTCATAAATAGAAAAAACTTCAAAGTTTCATGCGTTAAATAAATATTGATTTTTATTGAAATCTGAACGGTACATTTTGTAAAATCATAAAACTGTAATTCCACATGAGACTCAATGCTTAACCCTAAAAATTTAAAAGCTCAAGGGTGCGCACTTAAGCACTTAAACTAGTTTCAAAATTAAACGATAAGCATGAAAAGAAAATAAAAAATACATTTCCAATAGAGTATTTATTTAGGTCATAATTAAATTAAGAATAGAAGTCTAAAATCTTAAAAATTCGGAAAAAAAAAAAAAAAAACGGATTAATCCGAATGATTCAAAATGCGCACATTTACTCCACGTGACTTTATTATTTTAATGAAATCATTTTTACTAGTGCAATTTTTAATAGCCAATACCATCCATGTTCTTTTCGTCCATCAAAGTAAAACCAATAAACTACTTATAATCTTCAGTGATATTCCTCTTAAAATTTATCTATAAAAAAAGTTCTACTGGACATTATAAACCAGCTTATTACCTGGAATTATTGACATGATCTCAACTGATAGCGGAGAACTTCCAGAAGGTATAACTACGGACGTTATTCAATTACACCTGAAGCATTATCGATAGTCGAAGGATAAAAATGTTTTTGTCCTACAGGATATATTTCCACGGGACATGTTTTAAGAGATATATGATCGAGAATAGAAGCCTTTAGAATTTCATACCAGAACACAATGCTGTCGGGAGTAATGACTGCAGAACAGTGAACATATGGTACAAGCAATAGCGCAATAATAGCCACTGCTAATGATGAAGATGGAATGATTATGTTATATTACAAGCTGGTCATACTTGAGGCAGTTAGAGCCTGGTTTTGCTGTTTTCATGTAGGCATTCACGGCGCTCGAACAAAACGATCCAATAGAGAACGAGAGAATGATCCACGAAATATTGTTTCAAGAGCTTTCTGAGCAATTATTACGCTTGCGTATGAGTATATAAAGGGGTAGCTCCGTCGGGTCCAAACGATTAGCGGTCATGGTTAGAGGATGTATTAGTGGAGAAGGAAAGTGGCATCGACGGGTTTAAGAGGAATGAGTGAGGGATCCAGGGTAGGTAGGGTTGATGCTATTGCTAGCACTGATAATGATGATAATGATGATGATGATGATGATGTTGGTGATGATGATTCAGAGGATAGTTGAGAACGAACGATAGCAGTTG
>NW_025402742.1:0-2014 GCF_020080835.1 Cotesia glomerata
AGAGGAAAAGGGGTTAAGGGTTTAGTGGGTAGGGGCGCTAGCGTCGAGTTATAGTATGACACTGCGTCGAGTCGCCACATATCCAGGCCAAACAATTATGCCTAGAATCCGTAAAAAGGATTCCCCCAAGGATACCCCAGAGTGCTCGTCCTGTCCAGGAGTCAATGAAGATGCGGAGCATGTTTTCTTTGTGTGTCCACGTTTCAACTAACAGCGCGATGAGTTTGAGAAGATTCTGAAAAAGAGAACCCAACCAGAGTCAATAGTAGAAGCAATGTTGTCGTCAGAAGCTGCCTGGAACGCCACAAGCACTTTTGCTAAAAAAGTGCTTACAGAGTTGCGATCCATTGAGAGGAAAAGAGCGAAAGACAGAATCTAGAAGGAAGAAATCACATCTTAGCCACCAGAAGGAAGAGCGGCAGCTGATTCCTCCCCCCGTGAAGAAATGCCTTACGGCGGTACCATGGGGAATCAGAGGATAGAAGAGAAAGGGGTTTAGGGTTTAGTGGGTAGGGGCGTCAGCGTCGAGTCACCACATATCCAGGCCAAACAGCTATGCCTAGAATCCGTCAAAAGGATTCTTCTCCCTAAGTAAAAAAAAAAAAAAAAAAAAAAAAAACACACACACACACATCCATACATACAAACGTACATACATACACACATCAAAACGTCGAAATCTGATGAAAACTCGAATTTCGAAAAACGGGGTGAAACCAATAACTTCCCGATTTTTGAAAATTTTCAATTTTATTAGCGGGAAGTTAAAAATTTTTGGATAACTTTTTAACGGCTCTACTGATCGATTAAAAAATCGCTTATCAGCTCTAGACAATAAAAAATTACGTCGATCGCCTTCAAGCTGGTCGAAATCGGTAAATTCGTTCGAGAGATATCGTGAACGAAAGAAAACCAAAAAAAGTGTTGTTTCGAAATTACTCCGAAATTTTTGACTGAATCAATTAAAATCTAAAAATTGTTTATGAAGCTGATAAAACTGCTTCGAATGCCGTCATTTGCGTGAAAATCGGTTGATCCATTCAAAAGTTATTGTGGTTTGAAAATTCCAAAAGCAGTGTTCTATGAAACTTCTATCAGACTTTTGAGCTCGAAGAGCTCAAATGCATAGAAATACTATCTCTTTGAGCTCAGCGAGCTAAAAATATCACATAAATTATATTTTGAGCTAAAAAATCTCAAAAACGTCATAAGTACAATTTTAAGCGCCTAGGTATGCAATAATGTACAGATAGCAGTAGTTTTTACATTGCCTGCTCCACTGTCCCAACCATTTCAACCTTATTCTTTTTCGTAATACCAGTGAGGACCATTAAAATAGTAATTAATGCTATTTTTCCCCGTGTATCGAGCCTAGAGCAGTTTTGAAAAATTCTTTTAACTTGTTATCCAGTAAGCTACTCATTTCTAGAGAATATTCTGATTCATATTTACTTACGTGAAGAGTTCCCCATTTTCCATCTTCGACTCTAACTAATTCATATGTGAATCCAATTTCATCTGCAAACTTTTGTAGCAAATCAATGCAAAATCCGCTACAACACTGATACAAGCTCTCGTTTCGGTATGCTGATTGAATATCCATTCTGTAATTACAAAAATTCAATAAACTCCATTAGTCGTCAAGTCTCGATAAAAAAAAAATTTGTTTTAAAAGTTTGGATTCATCTTTACAACACTCAGATGAAAAATCAGTCAACATAATCCGGAAACAAATGTTCTTCATGAATCAGTGAATAACATTTGGCACTAATTAATCATGTTAGAATATACTTACACGCTGGTTGTCTGCATTCTGATTATAAAATGCTTCATTTAGCCTTACCAGATATGAAAAGGTAGATTTCAAAAGGATATTTGAGTTGAAAAATGTTGTAAATGGTACTCAATAATCGATTTTTAGATTGCTCCCATTTCTATACCAATAAACCGATTTTGCTCATCTTTTAACGAATCCAAAGTGATTGATAGAGGAATAAATCTACTAAGATTTAGA
>NW_025402743.1:0-2014 GCF_020080835.1 Cotesia glomerata
TGTGTGTGTGTTATGAACGGGTTGTTTTTAGGTTACGTTTCAATTGAAATAATAAAAAAATTATTGTTAAAAAAGTAAATGCAGAGTTATTCTTTAGCATCCAGTAGTACCAATGAAAGTCATTCTAACTTGTTCAAGTGATTCCCTTTAACACTCTATCAATACATTACATATCTTATGAAAAATAATAATTATGTTGAAATAAAACAAAAATATAAAAATTTTCAAAAGCTAAAAATTAAAATTCGAATTTCAGATTTTCCCGCAAAAAATTATAATCGAAAAAATAGAAAAATTATTGCAGGCAAAGCTCTGAATTTTAAAAGAGTTGTTTGTAGGTTACTTATCAATTGAATTTATAAAAAAATTATTGTTAAGAAAGTAAATGCCCAGTTATTCGGCCAGCATCTAATAATGATGATTAAAATTATTAGCTTGTGACCAAGTTTCACAAATTTAATGGGCAGACGAGAGGAATGCCAGATATTCAATGGTTCGATTCCATTTGGTTCCGAACTGCAATAAGTCGAATTGTAAAAGTCCCTATCTTTGAAATATACGAAACGTAAATATTTCGAATGTCGTTTATCTCACATGCTATTTTTTTCATATGTCTTCTAGACCCGTACGATAAATGTTTAGTTATAAATATATATGTGCCGTTTGATTATAATACCGAATAATAAATGACTCGAACATGACATTTTCCAACAATCTTAAAACCCGCATGCAAATTGCCCCGATGTTTTTTTAGTACATTTAGTCACCGTCGATAATATAAGAATTTTAGAGAAATTAAGTTATCATAAGATCTAACGGCGGATACAATTATATACATTTGTCATTGCAATTCTTGCTTTAAAGATTAAGAAACGAAGTTAAGAATTAATAAGTACAAAATTGCCATAATCTATGTACAAATTTCGCTTTCAATGCTTTTTTACTTTCTGAATTACGTCTACAAATTAACTTCGTCAAATATTTTCATTAGTGCAGCATACGCAACTTCTATGCAATGAAATTTATAAGACAAGTACCTATTCTAAATAAGCGTAAAATTTCGCACTACATATACTGGCAGAGACCAAATCTCTGTCTTCCATCCAGACTAAGAGTAGGTACCAAGAAGAAGAGTTATTTTTCCAGTTCTTATTCAAGCTACGTTAATAAATCGTCGATTGAGTTTTTCTAGTCAATAGGGTATGTGAAGAAGTGAAGATCTAGAGTATAACTTCGAGCACGCAAACTTCGCATAAATTAACTATATATTTAAAGCCATCTTAATCTTTCTTTCATCATCCTCTTCTTGTGCTTCAAAACCTGATACTTATTGATTATTTATTACTACTACTAGCTGTTACCCACCCGCTCTGCTGGACGTTTATAGAATCGTGTTTGTAGATTTAAACGTGAAATTTAATTGGAGTATTATATTGACTTACAGAGATTCCAAATTTCATCGAATTGGCATTTACCTTTTATCCACGTGATCCTTCTAGCCACTATTTATTGTAACTTTCAATATGCAATTAATATATATATAACGTTCCTGTGGCTTTTTTCAAAAAATGAATACCAACTGACCCAAAGAAAAAAATTTGAAATGAGCATTGAAAGTTTCAGTTAAAGTTATTGTAGGTCTCATAAGTGAAGTTGAAATCTGCCTAAGTCTAAGTCCAGTGAATTTTGCTGTTAATTAAAATTTTCACCGTAATAAAAACAATTCATCGGTTAGTGTTCAGTAAAAATAAAATGTATGTTAATCTCTTAGTCCGTTGACTGAATAGCTAAATATAAAGTAAAATTTTGGAAACCTTATAATGACTTTTTAGCCACTGCCAAAGAGACGATTGTTATAAGAAAATATAAGTATTAAAAAAGAAAAATATTTAAATCGACTCCATGGTCTTAAAACAATAATAATAAATAATAAATAATAATGATAATAATAATAATAATGATAATAATGATAATAATAATAATAATAATAATAATAATAATAATAATAATAATA
>NW_025402744.1:0-2013 GCF_020080835.1 Cotesia glomerata
CTCTAGTTTAACCTTTTTATGGATAAAATATCAAAATTTGGGAATCCACCCCATAAACACCGAGAAGCAACCCCACAATGCCACAATTGTTCGATTTTTCATTGATTTAAATTGAAATTCTCGGTGTCCACTCAAAATAAGTCAAAGAAAATTATTGTACTTTTTAATGTTATCCCCATCTTGTAGAACAGATGAAGAAGTGCTGAACACGGTCGCGTCATCGTTGAAACAGCTGGCTGAACAAAAACAATGCAAAACACTACGAATGCCTACAGGGATCGAGTTACTCAGTGAAACGATGCAAGCATACTACGTATCAAGATTGAGAGAGATATTTTCGAATACGGAAATAAAAATAACTGTATGCAGTGGAAAATTAGAAGTGCCGTAAGCTACCAATAGAAGATCACTAATAAGAGATCACCATACATCAGCTGTAGGAGGACACAAGGGCATGACGGGAAGGCCATATCGCCGCATAAGAAGCCAATTCTGCACTGGAGAACTATGCACAGCAGGATGTAAGGAACTATATCAAGATCTCTGTTTTATTTTGTCAACAGCGAAAAACTAGTACGTGTAAAACCAAAAGCCCATGAGGTTATCCACTGATACTCCAGAGATATGGACGAAGACATCAGAAAAATAACCAACATCGATGCAAGGACTACGGCCTGGGATACGTACCAGAGCCATGGAACCACGGATATACACTTCTAGGGAAAGCCTTTGGCAAAATGGAGGAAAGACATCGGCGGCAGTGAGCTAATCCAGATTAGGAGCCAAAATAGATGGAAGCAGATCAAAAAAAATTCAACAGTGCCTTTGTGTAGAGCCTCCCTAGGCCGAGAAATGATGAGGAGAAAAGCCTGGCTTCGTATACATCGAGGAGCACGACTGGATGCCGACAATGATGACAGTGGTAACCGGCCAATACACGAATTAATAATAGACAGAGATTTTGGATCAAGACGCGTAAGAGTCACGAGCAGAAGAATGTTATACCACATAATCCGACAAGGGGTAGATCTATCAGCAAAAAATAGAAAAGGTCAAGCAGCAATCCACCTAGCCGCAAAGCAAGGTATATGGGACTTATTCAACGTCCTGATGGAGGAAGGCTCAACAATCAACCTAGAAGACGACAATGGAAGAACAGCATTATTCTACGCAGTAGAAGGAAGACAAAAGGGAAAAGTGGATAAACTACTTCGGATGGGCGCTGGAGTTAATCACACTGATAACTAAGGAATGACGCCATTGATGATGGTCTTTAACAAACGGGTAGACTACGTCCACGCAATCAAGAGATGGCCTGGAGCAATGAGTACACAACACTCTTCAATATTGTAAAAAGTTTTGCAATTGACACTTTTGGAGCAAAAGTGAACCGGTGTACCACAGAGGAAGGCATCACAGCACTGCACATGGCCACACATAGAGGATATGAAGAAATAACCAGGATATTGCTAATCAATGGAGCAGATATCAACGCAAAGACAAAAAGAGGGAGGTACGTCCCGCAGTTCAGCAGGTATCACAGAGAAGTAGCCGATATGCCAACGGGTTACGACTCTGGCATCCCGAGGAATACAAGGAACCACGGAACCCGCGGTCAGACACAAGTACGCGACCTAATCAAATGCTGACTTTTGAAGTGGCAGGCAGGAGGCAAATGAATAGTGGAAGAATTAAAATCAGAAATAGCATGTGTTGAGGAAAAATTCGAAGACTTCGAACGCGAAGTACTGAACGAAATGGAGATTATGAAGAGTACACCTACGACAAAACAGTCGATAACCTTGTTCGACATCTAGAGGGCTTCAGAGGAGCAGATGATTGTCTACTGCAGGAACGCGGGATTCCTGAACATTATAGAGGAGAGGTTAGGAAATACAAACAGCTTCAGAGAAAAGAGTTGAGAGAGAGAAAGTGTGGGCATTACGAAGAAAGAAGATGATTGATACTGCAAGAGAAGAATTAGAAGAAGTCAAGTTTCTACGCCATCTACAA